>NC_080082.1:45583373-45743373 GCF_949987535.1 Balaenoptera acutorostrata
TGCAGGGAGGGTGTGAGCTGCAGCAGCTACGTGATAGCAGGTGTTTGACGGGGCCTTGGGCTCCCAGTAGACACATCCTGAGAGCCTGGAGCCTGGGGTCCACCCCTGACTCCCCTGGGATGGGGGAAGTCACCTCCCTCACTGGGCCTGTTCCCTGCTTTGTGAAATGGGGACAGTAGCACTTGGCCTGCCCCTTGCAGGGCCGAGGCTTCTCCCATTCCCAGGGATAACAATGGCCACACCTTCCAGTCCTTTCTCCTTCCTATCAAAGGAAAAGGCCAGGGGCTTCCAGGTCCTGCTTGAAGTGTCCTGCGTCATCCGTGGGTCTCAGAGGCGACTTAGCGAGGGGACAGGGCTGCAGTAGGCACGGAGCCCCGGGACTCACGGGGACCCTGCCCTGGCGTGGTGACAGTCTCTGCAGGCCCCGAGGCCTAGCTGGGGGCCGGGCTAGGCTGGGTAGCAGCGGGCAGCTCCCAGGTGGTTTACCATCCAGGTGCCTTGTACAGTGAGCTTTCTGGTCACCTCTCCCTTGGCAAAGCTGGCCCCTCCTGGGCCTCCTTTGGGTGGGAAAGAAGGACCCCCCAAGGAAATACAATAGGGTGACTGACTTCTGCTCAGGGCTCCTGCCCCATCTCCCTCCCTCTGTTTTCTCCCCCTGGCTAGCCTGGCCGCACACAGCCCTGATTCCCTGTGGAATCCCAGCCTGGCACACAAAGCCCTGTCTCCCAGGGGCCAGGGAGAAGCCCAGCCACTCCACATGCTCCATGGGAAGCCCCTTCCCTTCTGAAGCTCTGGGCGCTGCTCCCCACGGCTCCTCACTGCCACACTCACCCTGCAATCTCCCCAGGTCTTCTGGGGCAGGGGGTCCCTGTTCAGCTCAGGGCCTGTGAGCACCGAGCATGTGACAGGAGTGAGGGTCTCATGGGCTGTCCACCTAGGCAGTGGACTCCAGCATTCCTGGGGAGCCTCAACCAAGAATGACTTGTCTGGATGTGGTTGCTGGCCATGGAATTCCTGACTCCTGGGACCAGGTTTCACCATCCTAAATACAGGTAGGCCCCGCTTTAAGGGAACCAGTATGTGAAATCTGAGTCTCCCAACCTAAAGGCGTTCTCATGGGGCCAAATAAAGACGCTGGAGCCCTGAGCACTGAGAAGAGATGGCCCTTTCCTTCATTCTCTAGTACCTGTGCTTTAGACTGAAAAATAGTACTAGGCCATAAGGGGTAAGGAAGGCCAGCAAAGCTCTGGTGTTGCCCATGGTGACACTCTGATGCTCTTTTGGAAATATCAACCCCAATTATTTGTTTCAAATGCTCTCATTTTGGGGCATCTCATCTTGCTTAGGATGAGCTTAGGAGCATATCTTTCCTCTGCTATTGGGGGTCCACATGATCTCAGGCTGCAAGTTGGCAGAGGGTCTTGCCCTTTTACCGTGCAGAGGACATCAGAGTGACGGGGTGGGGACCCTGGCCCTCCGTGGGAGAGTAGCAGACTGAGCTGAAAGTCCCTGTGTCCCTGTGTGGTTTCCCTGTGGGATGGAGACTTGGGCAGGCCCATGCAGGTCGTGGACCATGTGACCCGGGGGGCCGAGGGCGAAGGCCTTGGTATTCACAAGGCTCCCCTGAGTCATGCCTCCCAAGGCCCTGCTTCCAGGACTTTGGCCCTGGTGGATGGTTCTGTGTGGGTCAGCTGTAGCTGTGCTCTCAGGTGCCTCCTGCCAGACACCCGCACCTTGAGGGGTTGGTTTTAGAAGGCCACCCACTCTGCTGCCCTCCACCCTGTCTGCCGCCCTTCGGGGAAAAGCTGTACCTTGTGCCCAGAGAGACCTGCAGGCCCAGGCTAGTGTGGGGACTCTCGGGGCAGAGCTCCGAGGCTGGACTCATGCTGTTGGGTTTACCTTTTCACTTTGACCTAAGTAGATTGCACTTTGGGCCTGTGCAGAGGGCTCCGTTGCAGGCTCCCTGGGGCCTAGGAGGCCCCCCTCTCTCGTGCCCAGGGACTGGGTAGGTGGTTGGCATGGCCTTTGCTCGTTCTGAAAGGAGGGATGTGTCTGGGGGAGCCCGCAAGGGGCAGGCAGAAGGTGGGTGTGCAGGTGTGTCCTGACCATGCCCAAGCCCCTGGCTTTCTCTGGGTGGAGCCACTGCTGCCTGGGGTGGGCTGTTTGCTTGTTTGTTCCTCCAGAGAGATGGTTCTCAACTGCCAGCAGTGTGCCGAGAAATAGGAGCACGTGCTCTGGCCACAGCACCATGGAGGAGGCAAGGCCCATCCACCTGCCCACTGGTCCTGCCGCTTCTTACCTGGCTCTTCACCCGCTGGCCTTGGCCTAGATGGTGCCTTTCAAAGAGGCCTTTCTGCCCACGCAGTCCTCCTCCTGCTGTTTTCTGTCTTCTGTTCTGTGCTCATTTCCCCTGGGTACTTTCATGTAGTTCCTCTCATTTAACTGCTTGCTCTTCTATGAGACTATAGCTCCTTGATGGCAGGAACCTTGTGCCTTTTCTCCTCTGCTCTATTTTCAGCACCTAGAACCTTACTCAGCACATAGTAAGTGCTTAACAAATACGTGTTGAGGGGAGAATGATGAGGCATAGCCTGTCTCTGGAGGAGTGAATGGTCTATTGTGAGTCACCCTCAGACAGGAAGTGATGGGTCGTAAGAGGCTGTAGAACATGGTGAGTGGAATTGGTAACAGGGGTGGGGTCAGTGTTGGCTGAAGTGGTCAGGGACGGCTTCTTGAAGTAGGTGGGCTTAAAGGGTAGGTCTGAATTTTTATAAGCAGAGGGAAGAAAAGGGAGGAAAAGTGAAAGTGGGCCCTTCGGAGCTGTGTCTGGTTTGGTGGGAAAGGTCGTGTGTGCCAGTGAAGCATTCTGGTCTTTGTCATACAAGCAGTGGGGTAGCCTGGAGGGTTTTGTGTTTTAATGTAGTTGATCTTGAATAATTACAAAAATTCTATGTGTTCACCATTAAAGTTCAAGCAGTGATGTAAAACCCAGGTGCTCCCTTTCAACCCCACTCCCAAATCCTTCTCCCGTCTCTGGAGAAAAAGCCCTGTTATGAGCTTAGCTGTACACTCTGCCAGACTGTTTATTATGTGTTTACATCATATGTATGGCGAATACCCACATAAGTAAATAGTACCACACATATGTACTTCCTTCTACATAATTAGACCATACTATACAATTGCTCTGAGACTTGCTTTTTTCTCTTTTCTTCTTTTTTTTTTTTTTGTAAACAGTATTGTTTGTAGATCAAAACATCAGGTAGATAGAAAGAGCATATAATTCTTAACTTTTGTATAATTCTCTACAATATAGCATATCTGCATTTATGTAACAGTATACCTATTGATGGATATTAAGGCAATTTTTATTTTTCCTTTCTACATTATACTTACAATGCTGTGGTGAACATCGGTGCATGTATATCTTTGTGTGCAAGTTTGACTGTTTCTGTTGGGTGGATTTCTAGAAGTAGTATTTCTGGGTCCCTAGGTATGTGTATTTAATTCTTAGATAGATATCACCAAGTTGCCCTTCAAAGTGATACTGAATGTGTACATTATATACACATACACCAATATTGTATGTACAGCGCTCATTTCCCCAGACCTCATCAGTACTGAATATTATTGCTCCTTTAAATGATTACCAATATGAAAGATGAAAACTGGTATCTTTTGTGTTTCCCTCATGAATACTGCAACTGACTATCTTTGCATATGTGTATTGGCCGCCCCAGTGTCTTTTGTAAATTGCTTGTTAATATTTTTTCCATTTTTTTTTGTCACTGATTTTTAAGAGCTCTTTACTATGTTGGGCAGTAACCCTTTGTTGCACATATCTTAAATATTTTTCTGAGACTGCTTTAGAATAAGGGAAGGGACATAATCAGAGCCAAGGCTTAGGAAGATGATTGTGGCCGCATGCTCAGGATGAATGGGGAAGGGGAGGCCAGGGCCACAGAGACCACGTATCGTGCAGTAGTCTGGGCATGAGGGAGGGAGGTACGGTCATCCTCTTATGTTGCAGAGGACGTGCCTTGCTCCTCATTCCAGGGAGGCATCTGGGTATGTGTTGAAGAAGTTTGGAAAGGTCCAGAGGTGCTTGCTGGGGCCTACTTCTCATGCATAAAGACTACATCCTTTGTCTTTCTGGGCCTCTGACTCCTGTGATGACTGACCGTGGCTCCTCTTGGTCCAGGAGAGATATCAGCTTCCTCACCCTGCCTGGCATCTAGGAGGCGGCCCTGCTGAGCCTGGCTGTGGACCCTGGGGAGGCTGAGCAGGGACAGGGATGTAGCTCAGGGGAGGCAGAGCATGGCATTGGGCAAAGCCTGCGACCCCTCAATTGTGAGGGCTAGCCCCCATTGTCTTTAAGGTGCCCAAAGCTCTCATAGTCTGTAGCTTGATAACTTATTGTTGCAAAGTAGATAAAAATACTATTGTTAAAAGTAACCCCAGCCACCCCACGGTGAAGGCAGCCACCACACATTGATCACGGGTCCTCTTCAGGGGCCTGGCTCCCTCCTGCCCCAGAAGACGGCTTCATTATTCTGGTTTTACACACCAAGAAACTGAGGAGTGGGGACTATGGTTTTGCCTGGGGTTTCCCAGGCAGCTCCTGTCTGAGCTGGGACTTGATCCCTGTTGTGTGGTCTTAATCTCGTCCCCCAGCAGGTGTTAGGAAAGCCTCTCGCAGGTGTCTCTGAGGCCAGACCAGACACAGCAGGTGACATTTCTCTTCAGGCCCAGGACCCTGGGTCCTGCACCTGTGCCCATATGTCCGTATGTGGAGACGGCCTGGCTGAGAGCCCAGAGCCCAGGGATTAGGTGCCTCTGCCCCCACCTCATCCCCACCAGGCATCTGTGCTCCGGGAGGCTTGGGGAATGTGTTTTTGAACCCAGCCTGCGGGCAATGGGACTTGGGCAAACCCTTTGCTCCTGCCTGCTGGGGGGGTGCTGGGCATTCTCCCTGAACGGTGGGTGAGTTTCCGTGCCCTCTGAGCATTGCCATTGGAGGTTTGCCTTGTAACTTGAGTGTTGGGTCAACTTTCAGAATTAAGAGCAGAAAGGTAGCATTTTAAGGCATTTCCTCAATTCTTCTTAGATGCCCACACATCGTGTGTTCCCTCTTCACCACTTAGGCAGCCATTTCTCTTCTTGTTTCTAACAGCTACCTAGAGAAAACACTTGAATGCAGATCATATCTCGATGGTATTTACTAATATAAATATTTGCTTTCTAGAAGCAATGTTACACAAAATGCCTAAGCTGTGGGCTAAGCATCTGAGGGCTGGAGGGAAGCAGTGCCACCTCCGTGGGGCGGGGTTGGTGTCCACCATTGCCACCATGAGACACGGGGAGATGGCCACATGTCGGGTCATCCAACCTACTTCTTCCGAGGACCTTGTGGCCCTTTTTTAAATGATAAAACCATCTTTGCCAGCCTCCCCCAGGGCCCCTTGAGCTTAATGGAGATGTATCTGAACACAGTGTGCGGTTCAGCCGCTTGCTTCCAGGGCGCCTGGAGCTGTGCTGCGGCAGCCCTCAAGGAGCTCACAATGCATGGACGGGGGTAATAATCAAATCAGACAGCAGCTGCATTTATTTTACCTGGTGTAATATCCGAGAAGGAGGAAGGAACTGAGCAAGCCAGACGTAGGTCTGAAGAGAGCCAGTGAAATGATGCAGACCATGGCTAGGCGAGTGGATGCCTTTGCGACAGAATTGGAGTGTTTTTTTAAAGATGGGCTTATTTCAAGTAATTCTAAATATCACGAAATTCCACTAGAGACAGGGACCACGGAGAGGCCTTGGAGTTTGAGGAAACAGGATTTGATGAGCTTGAGCGTTTGCGTTGACCTCTGATGGTGTGTGTAGGCTGCAGCACGGAGCCCTGGGGCTGACAGAGGAGTACTGTGTGCACATGTGTGTTTGCATGTGTATATGTGTGCACACCCGTGTTTGCATGCGAGTGCAAGGGTGCACATATGTGCACTTGCATGTGCACACACCTCGCCTCTTAGGATGATGGACATTCCTTGCGAATGAACTGGCAGCCCTGGTCTCCATGTCCCGGTCTCCGTGGGCAAGCAAGCTCCCCTGCTGAGGTCAGCTTTCTTCACCCAGGGTGACTCCGTTTTCAGACCCACTGGATTTGAGGACCGCCTTTGAGGCAGCTCCCTGTCTTCCTTTTATATTCAGTATTATTAAAGTTTTTGTAACCCAAATGGCATTGGTTTTAACAAATAAACCAATGCTAACGCCAGCTTCTTTGGCTGGACAGACGCGAATCAGCTTCAGCAAGTGAATAGATGACATATCAAAGAACATGTTGACTAATCCCTTCCCTGTCTGAGAGCATTTTCCAGATCGTAGGCAAATACACTGAGGCGTTTAAAATAGAAGTCCCGGCATGGCCACAAGTGTATTCTGGGGAGTTTCGGCATCTACGTGCTATAGGCAGGTGAGTATTTATAGGAGGTGCCTTGAAGTTGGGGACGCAGAGGGGAGCCCTCTCCATTGCAGGGATGATTGTGGCAGGAACATGCTGGAATGATATTCTGCCTTTATTTATTATTTGCTACCAATGCGACTATCTTTTAATTTTTTTAAACAAATAATTTAGTTGTAAAGCCTCAGACTGATTTTTTTTTTGCGAAATAGTTCTAGTGAGCTAATTTATTTTTCAACTTTAAAACATCAGCATTTTATAGATCTGAATTTCACAATGTGAGGATGATTGCTACGTACAATTTGCAAAATTGTGATTAGCCAGCCCTTGCTTTGAGTTAGTTCTCCCTAATTCACAAAGGCTTCCAAGAATAGTCTGCACAAAATTCAGTTTGCAAATTGCAGGGCAGATTTTTAGAGGGCAGTTTAAAGAATGAAGTCCTAAGGGTTTTATCTATATTTATATCTCTTGTTAAACCAAACTCTTATGTAAATGTTACAATCTGTAAATAACTAGCAGGGCTGCCTTCTTAAAGGCAAGATTGCATCTCCATTTTTGAGATTTAGCAAAATTATTAAATGGCAGAATTGACTAAGATGCAAGTATATTTGGAACAAGCTAATAAACATTAATCAATATCATCAGCTGTATTTGTGTGGATATTTGAGGGTTTAAAAGTACAGAGACCTTTCAGTTTGCAGTTGAATTTCTCACAAATTAAAATAAAATTAAAAAAGGCGCTGCCCTTAGTGATGTTTTGGGGGGAAAATGGTGATAGCTTTGTATTTTCTTACTTTTTATAGCCATTAAAGTTTCACTAAATCTTACACGGCTGTATACAGTCTGGATTATTTTTCACCCTTCTGCCATTGGACTGGAAAGAAATTACTGGCTCCCATCAGTGTTACTGGCAATCCCCATGTTCTGACATCTGTTCCTTTCCAAACATTTTACCAACCTTGATGAAATGGAGTTCAGTGTTAGAAGCTGACTTGAAGGAAAAAAAAAAAGGATGATTAAAAATAACATTGATTAAATGCAAGAAGTCATCTCCCAATAACTATCAATGTTTTGATGGCCACTGCAGTTTATTTTTCTTAAATCTAGATAACTTATAGAAATTTTAATCATGTTTAATCTTTGAATTAAACTGAATTAGTGGCTTCTCATTTTTAAATAGAAGTATAGTGGACTCATTCTAGTCAATTTTAATCAAAGTCTTTGGGCTCTATTCATAAGGAATGTTTTTGGTCTTTCTCAGAGAAATCATGTAATGCACTTCTCCTGAGCAAATTACACTTTCTCAATTCATTAAGTCTTCTTTATCCCCTGGTTCCCAGGCAAAAGCACACAGCATCTTGGGGGTCAGGACCCGCCAGAAGGAGGGGTTGGGGGTAGGAGAAGCAGAGGCAGGGTCTGGGCCTGGTTCCTGCAGAGCCTCTTGGGGGAGGCCTTTCAGATGGGACGGTGGGAGCATTCACAGTGTTGGGGAAATTGTGGCCCAGGGAAAAATAAAAGGCTCCCCTCCCCCACTTGGGTTACCCAAATGATTTCCAGATTAATTTCCCCTTTTAAATGGCATTCAGATCTCTCCTAGACTTGGCCCCCAGCAGAATCAGGGCCTGTAATTCAATGCGTAAACAGTGAGGAAGTCCCACTGTGCGCTGGACCTGTCACTGAAGGCAGAGGTATATTTCAATCAATTAATCCATATAATATGTATTGAGTGCCTGGTATGTGTCATACGCTGGGAGTGTAGCAATGAGCAAACAGAGAAATAACCCTGTCCTCCTGGGCCTTCATTCCAGTGACACTGACAAGGGCATCTCATCATTACCGGCCCTCGAGCGTGGGTCACCCTGGGAGGCTCCCCTCCGAGCTGCACCTTGTCTTCCTGGTCAGATGTGGTAAAAGGAAACCAGCCCCCAGCTGCCCTCTGGAGCCTCACGCATCACATGTCTCGCCTCTCTGCAACCTCTGTTCTACACATCTGCCCTCCTCCAGGCTCACCACCTTCTCCGAGCTCATTCTTCTCTGAGTGCTGAGGAGACTTGGGGTTTGCACTACAACTGCCCTCCCCGCATTTGTAGTTCCCAATTACAAAGGAAATCTTAATCCAGTACCACAAATTCAGAAAACAGAGGGAGGGAGAAACAAAGCCACCGCAGCACCCGGAATCCCGCCCCCCTCCCCCCCACCGTGTTCATCGTAAATCGGGTACTTTTGGTAACCTTCCTTTTTACCTTCCCCTTGCATTTCCCTTTTTCACTCTATGTAATTGTACCCATAGTTTTAAAATCTTTCCCCTGGCATCGTGTGATTTGTATTTTGCTAAGATCCCATATCATTTATAACCTTCGTTCCTAATAGCTGCTGTTTTCTGTTGAATGGATATGCCATAATTTACTTCACAGTTCCTTTAATTGACATTCAAGTTATTTCTGATAGTTCTCTAATGTAAAAACTACTGTGATGAGCATCTTTGTACAAAAAAGATCTTTTTTCCGTATTTCAGGTTGTTTCCTTAGGCCAGACTCCCAGAGGGGCAAATCCTGGGCTGGGGGACACCACTCCACTTCTCTGCCCTTTCTCCCAGATTTCTCTGTTTTCTGGGACTTAGTCTTCTTGCTGCCTCAGGGACTTTTTTGGGCTTCCTCGGGCAGGGGCTGCGTTTATCACACTCTCAGTGCTGGGGCTTCAAGCCCTGGTCCTCGGCCAGCCCCACAGGGTGTGCAGACAGTCTTCATAAGCAGCTGCCTTTTTCCTGAAATTCCCTTCTTATTCCGTCTAATCAATGCTTTGTGGGTGAAACAATTAGTGTTGGGAGTACACACTAAGTTTTTGGAACTTTCTGTTGCCCGATATCTGGAAAAGCCATGAAACTCCCACTGGCCCGCCATACACACCCCTGCCCCTACCCCAGATGGGGGCTTTCAAATGCCTGCAGAGCCACAAGTGAAGGCGGAGGGCGAAAGTGCTAGAGGATGGAGTCCAGCCTTGCCGAGACCACTCTGCTTTGGCTTCTCCCACATCACATGGCTTCATGGGGGTCCTGCTTGAAGGCCTGGGCACCTGATGGGAGAGATTTGCTGAGGTGTGAAGCCTTCAGAACTTCCTGGTTCCTCGAGGGACGTGTACAGTGTTAGGTCAAGCACAGGGTCTGAGAGGTCCTCTTCCTCTCACTCACTGACTGAAGGACCAGTCATGAGAAGCAAAGCCAGGAGCCTGGGGTCCTCCTGGGTGGTTCTGGTCCCCCAGCACTCTGTGCTATTCCTGATAAATGAGACCACTCACAGAGCCCCCCACCCCCCCCACCAGAACTAGGGAGGTTCCAAGGGGGTCTCATGACCTCCTCACTGGGATGAGATTTGCTAGGAGACTCCGTGGCTCTAATGCTTGTGGAAGGTGGGGACAGATGTGGGGGAGATTCTGCTCTCTACTCAGCTCTGACAAGGCACAAATGCCTCCTCTTCCTCACAGCCCACCAGCCCCTCACCCCTTCCCTTCCCCCTCTCCTCTGTCTCCTGCACACACGCCCACCCCTGCCCCCAGGCACTTAACTCTAGTCCAGCACCACCTCCCACCTCCCATTTGCATCTGGATCTTTCTCGAGTTGCTAATTCACCCTCGATCAATAATTTTTATTCTTTTAAAGAAATCACAGAATATTTCTAAGTGTATGCAGGGAGAGGGGAAAAGCACAGTGTGTGTCGTTTTAGATTTGATGTGTTCTGGATTTAGAAGTGCTGAATAATTCATTCCTGTTTAAAAAATAAACATACTATCTCTATCAGGACTTGACTGGGGGACTTCATAATGAATCGGTTCCAGGGTTGCAGGGTTCTTAGGTTGGGCAGCGTGAGAAAGAAGTCAGGCACTGTCTGGGGAGAGGCTGTCCTCCTTTCCATGGGTGGGGTAGGCAAGATGGTCTTGGCCATGCTTGGAGGGGACGTTGCTGGATCTTAGAAATTTCACTTCCTTTGAGAGGTTCTCTCCCCTGGCTGGTGTTCCGTCCTCCAAACCATCCATCCCTCCATTGTTCCACCCCCTGCCACACACTTCTGCGTGTCCCTCCATCTACCTAACCATCTCTCCTCCCCACGGTCTCTGTCCCCATCCATATGCTCATTCCCCTTTCCCTTTATCTACTCATCTACTCACTCATCCACCCATTTGCCCCCTCCCTCACCCATCTTTCCGTCCGTCCGTCCATCCACCCATCCATCCATCCATCCATCCATCCATCCATCCATCCAATGTGTCATGAGCATCTGCACAGTACACATCTCTGAACGCCACAGTGCCTGTATTCTAGCCGGAGACTCAGGCAGAGGAATCACTGACAATAATACACAGTGGTCCGTCCTTTCCTGTCGGTGGCACCTCCCCCAACCAAGTCAGAGCCTCTCACTGCCGATATTTATATGCCGTGTCTTTTCCCGTAAAATTCCTCCTCTTCTTCCATTCCTTCCCGAAGACTGATGAGCTGATTCCCCCTAAGGTGTTAATGGCGAATAACAATTTTATACAATACCTTCTAGACCTTTTGTGGAAAGGGGGGCCAGGGAGAGAACCGCATCTGCCCCAAGTCATACAGCGAGCGGGACTCATCGTATGAGTGCTCTTGGTCTAGATTCATCCACCTCAGCTCCTCGGCCTGGGGAAAACTCCCAGAGACACGCTTTCTGGTGTCAAAGTTCATGTCTCCCTAACCCATAGGGAATGACAGTGGCCGTGGCAGTGAGGTTTGGTCGGTGGGGCTGGTATCAGAGTGCACAGACGCCTGTCTCACTCCTCACACTCTGCCTTCCCTGAAGGACAGAGATGGCTCTAGTTAGAGGTGGGCTCTCAGCCCCACCCTGGAGGCCAGGTCTCACCTTCAGCCTGGACGCCTCAGCTGGCTGGGCATTGGGATCTGGGGGCCGGGGGCAGCCGGTGCGTGGCCACGACGCTGAGCTGCCTGTAGCGGCTGTGGAGCTCCTTTGAGCTGTCTCTTCATCTATACAAGGGAAAACGGGCCTGCTAACATCTGTTTTGTCAGGGTCTGGGGGCTGCGCTGGGGCTCCAGGAAGACTGCGTGTGGGCGCACTCTGGAAGGGTGGGGTCCGAGGAGAGGGCATTCTGAGGGGCAGCGGGGGTCCCCTCTCCCTTCAGGCTGGGATTCCACGTTTCCCTCTCTTCTTCTGCCACAGAGCACCCCAGTGATCTGGGCGGTGAGCGGGCCCAGGGTCTTAGAAGCGCCAGGTCTGACGTTGCCCATGGAGTCCAATTCTGTGGACCATGGCCTGGAGCCAAGCCCTGGAAAAAGGCCCAGCCCAGGTGTCACCTGTGAGCAGCACCAGGCGTGCCCAGGTGGGGCTCGCTGAGCCGTGGTCGTGGTGCTGCGCTTCCCGGCTGTGCCACCTGTGGGCCGCGTGGCTGTTGGTGTCACCCTCTCCTCTGGGTGGCATGTCCCTGACTGTGGAGGAAGGGGTGGCCTCTCCGGGCTGTGATGCCGCGATTCGCGCCGTGGACCCACTCCGTCGCCTGCAGACTGCACTCCGCATACCTCGTCTCCCCTCTGCTAAATCACAAACAGAAATTGAACTCAGGGTCACGCATGAAGTCATGAGTGTAAGTTTATTTTTTACATGTGGAGTGTTCTTTATTTACAGCTGAAATCCCCTGAAGATTAAACTTTAAAAAGATTTAATAGTGCTGGGGTCAGATGGTGACCTCTTGCCATGCTCTAGGCAAGCAGGCAAAGCTGAGCGCTCGCAGCCTCTTTGAAGAGGCTCGGCCAGGAGGGCGCCCGGTGTGAGACCAGCGGGCTGGCGCTGCCCAACCAAGCCTGTGGGAGGGGCTGGGGCCTTGGGGGTCTGCCCTGTGGGCTTGGGGGGAGTGGGGGCCAGGAAGCCTGGTCCGGGGCCATGCAGGGAGAACAGGGTGGAAAGAAAGAGGATGCTGACTGGGGCCAGAGCTCTTTGACTAGCGGTGTCATTTTGCTCTGGGAAAACAAGTCCCCTCAAGACAGTCTGCCATGTCCCTTTGGCTTCTTCTAGGGAATCCTCTCAAATCTGGTCACTGACAACTTTGTGAGAAGGGGTCAGGGATGGCGGTGCTACCTGTGTACGAGAAGGTGGCTGGGGGATGTGGATGGGCACCGCCCCCCTCCGCACACCTGACGGGGCTCAGCTGCACAAGCGGCCCTGGGAAGACACAGCATTTTTTTTTAAACTCGGAGATCTTTTTCTTTAAGAACCTTTTTTTCCCCTATGCAATTTTAGTCTCCTATTCACTGACAGCCTTTTGTTAAAGGATGTATTATTGTTGAAATTGATTCAAGAGGAATGTGTGTCCTCCCTGGCTGTGGGCACGGAGCTCCAGCCCAGCTCCCTGGGACACACAGCAAACCTGGACCGACAGAGCCCCTGGCTGGGTCTGAACCCACCCCAGCTAGTGCGGCCTGGCCCGTCAACTTCCTCTGGGAATCCAGGCTCTTCTTGGCATACAGTTATTTTATGAGGAAAGTGGGGTGTTTTCCAGGCCTGTGTTTGATTTTCACTTATAATTATCTCCACATAAGTCTTCAATTTTGGATTTTGAATTGGAGACACATGAACCCGGCTATGCATGTTAAAAGATCAGTGACAAAAATCACATGACATTTGCATGCCGTAATTATTCCCCCAACCTCCAGCAGGCTTTGTTTGGAAGTCAAACCTGCATGCAGCGCATGCCCTTCGTTGGGGGGGCTTTCATGAATTTGGATTTGGGTTTCTTTGTGTTCACGTCTAAGTGAAGCAGGCTTGGTTTCAGACCCCACTCTCCTATCTCTGAAACCCTGGCCTCCATCCCTCCCACCTCTGCGGCACAAGCTGTGGCATTTTTATCCTTTGGGCAGTGTGTTTGGTCTCTGATGGGTGGACTTAGGGCTCATAATGACTTTGCAGGGTGGGGGACAGGTTGCTGTGACCCTGCGACCCTCCCCAGCACGGAGGACATCTCAGACTCCTCCATGCCTGCTTCCTCCTCTTGCACATGGGGGCCGTGGAACCTGCCTTGTGGGGTTGGTGTGAGTGGAATGACATAATGCCTGTGCAGTGCGTAGCGCAGTGCCTGGCACGAAGGAAAGCCTTCTGTGCGTAGTTATGTTGAGGACCATCCGTCAAATATCGGCTTATCAGAGAGCAGTTAGGCGCCTCTGTGTGCCCAGCTCTGCAGGCCCCCGGGGAGGTGGAGAGGCATCTGTTGGGTCCCAGTGGACAGAACAAGCCAGCCTGGGGGAGGCCGGAGGGCAGGTTTAAGTCCTGCATGGGGCTGTGCTCCTGTCACAGCAAAACCTCCACAGCCCGCAGCGAGCTACCAAACGGACTCCTGTGATCTTAGGAGGGGCCTTTGTGCAGCCTACTCTGTGGCCCGGGCCACCCTTGGTCTACACTCCGAGCTCACCAGAGTTCCCTGCAGTGGATTCCTCAGCTCTTAGTAATCTGCTCACTCAATAAAGGGTGAGGCGCTATTCAGGGGTCCATGCAGCCTCAGCTAATTGCCCAAGTTCCGGAAGAATCGTTTTGTAATGCAAATAGTTGTTTGTACCACATGTGTGCTTCGGATAAAGGTCTAATCTGGTGATTCCACCCTATAGGAAGGAGATATTTGCTGGAACCAGTATATGCTGAAGGGGACACGCATGCCTTTCTCTGGAAAAATCGTGGCATGGACATTTATGTGCAGAGGGGTTCTTTTTGGATTTCCCTGCCACTCTTGAAGCCAATAACAGCAGGTGTTTGGTGTACTTTGGATCTAGTTTGGTGGCCTTTAAAAATTAAGGGCCATCAAGAGCTCCTTAGAGATACTGGTTGCTTTAATCTTGTTCTTCTTGATTCCACTCTCTCTCCCCTCCACCCCTCCTCCTTGCCCCTTCCCCTGCCAGCAATAGAATATGAAGGCATTGTCAGAGTGAGAAATGGGAATTAGGATTACAGAGAGAGATGCACTGATGCAAGGAGGGCTCTTTTGGATCTTGTTAAAATGGATCTATTTTGCACGCTTGCTTTTAAAAAGTCGGTATATCAAGAAGGCCAGCAGCTTCTTGTGAGAGGCACCTTAGCAGTGGGAAGGGTTGGGGCAGGGTCCATTTTAGGCTTCTCAATAGACAAACACCTGTACTAAGGCACATCTGAGAGCTTGGGCCACATACCCGCAAGTAAGCAGAACAGAGCCTTATTGAGAAAAGTCCGAAAGGACTGGAGCAATCAGCTTACAATGAGTATTTTTGCTTCGTAGGAATGTGGTCTTGCTTGCTGAAAACATATCCTTTGCGCAGAAAGCACGCATAATCCTAGGCCAACTTTGCCCTTTGAATAAAAATATGCTTAGTTGGAATTTTGGAGGTGGGGGACTGGGGAATGGAGATGGGGAGGAATCTCTTTCAAGCCTGTTCAACAGAATACGTGCTTATAGATAGAAACTCAAAGGGAGTAATAGTTATGGAGTTCTATTTTGTAAAGTGTGACCAACTGATACAATAAAACATTTGTATAAGTGGTGATTAAATTACATTTAAGAGAGTACCTCATTTATGGCCCTAAAAAGTACTCGTTGGAGCTGTCTTTTGGACAGACCTTGGAAGGCCTAGGGATGGTACAGACAAAAGTTTATCAGGCCCCACCTCTCCCTTGCTGTATCCACCTGCACTGTTGGTACGGCATTAAGTTCTGAGGGTCATGTCAATATTTCCATTAAAACACACACTTTTAAAAAATGGAGATTTATTACTGTGGCAGGATATTTTGCTGTGGGGCATAACTTAACTTACTGGGTCTACACTTGGGAGAGATACTTTCTCCACCAAATTTCTGAAGAAAAATCAAAATTGATTTGGGTATTATTGAACGGTGCTACTTGATTTTCAAAAAATATTGATTGAGCATAACAGACTAAAGTACTATTTTGTTTTGAAAAATAGTTTTGGCTGATATTTTATCATATCATGACTTAAATGACATGCTGTATTTGAAAGTACTTAATATCATGCCTGGTATACAGTAGGCACTCAGTAAATACTGCTTTGGCTCTGTTACTATGACACTACCATCATCAGCACCACTACTTAGTTTTCTGAGTTGGGTAAATATTGAGTAATATATATTGCACACTTTATCATAATGCCAGGAGGCTCTGGGTGCCCACATGTTAAATATTAATTGTACTAAGTCTGATCCTGTATAAGTTTATGGCCAATTCTATCATGCTAAAATAAATTTGGTGGTGTAAGCAGCTTAGAAGTCACAGAACTGGGGCAGAAGTCCACTCTTGAGTGGTCAGTTTCTTGCACCCTGGGTCTTATGGGTACAGGCTGGTTGCGAGCTTTAGCTTTGCATCGGCCTTCACTCTGTGAGGACAGACCTTGCATTTTCTGGGCTAGGGGAGAATTGGAGGGACTCAGAGGACCCTTGATTTTGGGGCTGGGGATTGGGAGGCCTGGTTCAAGGCCTTGCTTTTCCACCAAAGAGATATAGAGAAGTCACATTGGCACTCTGGGCCTCAGGCTCCCATCTCCAGGAGGAAGACTCTAGGGTCCCCCTACCCTGACATCTATGCTCTCCGAGGCCATGTCTACGGAATAGCAGCCTGCAACTTTGCCGACACTGTCCCTCCCCCAGTCTTCACCTCCCAGTTCTTCTCATCTTCCAGGACGTGGCTCAGATGTCCCCTCATCAGAAAAGCTCCACCTCCCCCATGGCTTGCTGTCTCTCACCAAAGGAGCAAAGGATGTCAAAGGGAGACATACCCATGGCTTTCAGTAAAATGAGAGTGCCATGCATCTGAGCATGGTAGCAACCAGGAAAAGAAGCAGCTTAGCCGGTGAGTGCTTGGGGTTCCAGAACATTCTCTTCCCTTTATGTAGAGTCATAATTCTGATAGTCTGAGTCAGGCTCAACAGTGAGCCTCAACTATTTATTTACTTTGTGACACTTTATCACAACCTGTGATTAGCCTACCATTGTCTTTCTCTTTCCCATAAATTTAAGTCCCACGATGGAAAGGGCCAAGTGCATGTTGCTCTTACCTGATCCACAGGAAGTACTCAGTGAGTATTGGTTGAAAGGGAGCGTGCTTCTGTGATCCGTGAGGCTCCTCTTCCTGGCCAGAGCCCCAGTTTCATCTCTAGAGGGCAGTGGACCCGAGACAGACAGAAGTCTGGGAGTTCCAATGGAGCCCTACTTGGTTCCGTGTTCTCTCTCCCTCTTATGGGTCTCCAGAGAAAAGAATTGGGTGAAGAGCTTGTGCCCACACTGGGCTTCCAGGTGGGGTTTAGCCCCTGAGGCCAACATGGCTATGGGGCCTCTGGATAAGAGGCTCTCCTTCTTCATCCTCCTTGTGTGATGCTATATCTGTCTGGAGCTTCCTGGATCTTTCCTGGGTGAAATCTGCTCATGGCTGCAGGCCTGCCTGATCCCCAGGGCAGTGTCCCATTGTCTACCTTCTGTACTTGTTTCATCGGTAGCTTCCACATCACCTGCCCTGACCTTGCCCACACCTTGAGCCCTACCTGTGAAAGGGCACGCCCACCCCCAGCCGGACCCCACCAAGATGAACCACAGACAACCCCTCCCACACACACAAATTAGTGGACTGTGTCTGTGTTGACACATTCATTCTCACCCTAATGATATGTTTATTTAACTGATGACTGCTGTCCTCATTAGGGACTCATTGTTGAGCCTGGAATAGTGATTATTTTTGCTGATATTCCTTTTCTGCAATGATGATTTTTTAAAAAATCACTCTTTTGGTGTGCTATGAATCCTTAATGAGGATAGTTAAATTTAAAAGAAACCCCCAAACCACCCTTCAGGTTGAAAATAGAAGTGTCTGCACAAGCAGGCTGCTAATCTGCTGATTATTGATGGCCATGATTGGTGACAGACCCACAGCTTTCAGTAAAATGAGAGCTCCATGCATCTGAGCATGGTAGCAACCAGGAAAAGAAGCAGCTTAGCCAATGGAAAGTGAATGCTTGGGGTTCCAGACATTCTCTTCCCATTAGGGAGAGTCATAATTCTGATGGGTTGAGTATTAATAATGGCATCCAAATTAGACCCAGAGCTGGGTGATTCTTGGGAATGGATGGAGAAAGATGTTTATAAAAGCTTATTAGCCGAATACCCAGCAAGTTGGATAGACTTTCCAACCCCTGAAACCTACCTTTTTCCTTTGGAATTCTAATCAAATGCCCTCATGACAGGTGAGTACTTCCTGCTTCTCAGATGAGGATTAAGACTCTTAGAAAAGCAGCACTTTGGCTAAGACTGGGGTCAGGGTGTGCTGGAGTGACACCATGTGTCTCTCCTGCAAGCCTCTGTCTTCTCATCTGTGGACTAAGCCCATTACAGCAGTGACAGTGCTGTGGGAAGCATCCTGCGGCGGCTTGATGGTAGGGATGGGAATCCCAGTGGCCTCAGTCCAGTGACCAGCCTTTACAGGTCTCCATACAGCATAGGGACCTGGGGTGGGTGGGAGATGGGGTGGGGGGTGACATGAGGAAGCCACAAGGGAACAGGTGTGGCCAGACCTGGGGGATTTAGCACAGGTGGGAATGAACTCAGGACCTGGTTACTGGTTCCAGTATTAGCTGTGTGATCTGGGGCATGCCACTTGTCCTCTTGGAACCTTAGTTTCCTCACCTTGTACTAGGGGTGTTGGGCATCAACTAAAATAATAACACATGTCAGGGGCTCAGTTACATCTTAAATCCCAATAGTGGAAGCTGCTGTGACACGGCCACCTCCTCCCGTATGTGTGCTGACTGGCCTCACAGGTGTAGCATCTCCTCTCTTCTCGAGGTCCGTGAGCTTCTGGAAGCCTGGTCCCACCCAGCCGCTCTTTACAGCATGACCCAGCCTTGCACCAGACAGGAGCATGTGCTAGGTTAGTGCTGTGGGTGTCTGGTCACCTGAGCTGCCCGGCTCCGGCCCACTTCCCAGCCTGGGGCACCTCCCCCCAGCCTCTTGGCTCCTGCCCTCTAGGGCATCCGTTCTTCCCTCAGCCAGCACGTGTTGAGAGGCTGTGAGTGCCGCTTCCTGCGTGGCTCCTGGTCCACACTTGGGCGTGGACAGAATGTTCCTCGCTGGAGCTGCCTACAAATGGTGGCCTTTAAAACATTCCTGCTTGTTCACTAACCACCAGGGCTTAGGATATGGGCTTACTCTCTGTCTTGGTCCTGCACGGGTCCCCTCCAGCTGCTGCCATCCACAGCTCAACATTGGGCCATCCAGCAGCCACTGAGAACCACTGGGTTCAAGGGGTGACACCCACCCAGCTCTGACTCTCCTCACCAAATGAATTTCTCCTAAATGCAGATTCAGGAGTTCTGAGGCAGAGCATGGATGGACCAGGGAAGAGGTGACCCCGCCCAGAAACGTGGGCTGGTCGGCACACTCTGGGCAGACTGTGTGTCCTCCGCTGTTTTAGGTAGGCTGCGACATGAGTGTATGGCAGGACCTGACCTTGGGGGGACTGAGAGTCCAGCTGGAAAGATGGAGTGCATGTTTGTTGGTGCATTCCTCATCTGGTCCCCCTAGAAGACGTCCTCCAGGAGGGCAGGGACCATGTCTGACCTTTCCCTGTTGATTCTCTGGTATCTGGCACATAGTAGTTGCTCAGTAAATATTTGCTGAATGAATGAATGAATGAATGGGGTACCTGCTTATGGAATGCTAATGATGCTTGGAAGGGCAAGAGAAGAGAGCACAGGGCAATACTGGATCAGCTTTGCCAGAGGGATTGGATAAACAATTGCTATTGAAATTCAGAGGCTGGCCAGGGGCCCTTTCAGGCTTTGGCTGCCAAAGGCTTCTTTGGAGAGACTGCTCAAGCTGATTCTTGCATCCTGGTTGGTGCTTGGAGGTAGAGAGGAGGGAGAAGGGTGTGCAGAAGGCAGGGTGGGGTGGGCAAAGGCCTGGAGGCTGGACTGCAGGTGAGTCTAGGGGACAGCAGGTAGATCCCTGGGGCTGGAGGGAGGGAGGGAGTGTGCCTGGGAAGCTTTGGGGACCATCCTGGAGAGGTCAGCAGAGGCCAGAATTCACAGGCCCAGGCTGGAGAGTTCAGCTGTGACCCCTGATGTTATTTTAAGGTGGTGGCTTTTTCATATTTAATTATGAATGAAATTGCATTTGAGGACGGCAGCTGATGACGGCGTGTGGTTGTGCTGTGTGGGCTGCTTTCAAAATAGCTCACCCCAAACTTCATTAGTGATTAGTTTGAGGAAAGTGCAGCCTGACCTGCCAGCATTTTTCACATCGTCTGTGTTCTTGGGGAAGGGCTCTGGCTTCAGGGGCCCTTTTCTAGGCCTCGTTCTTGGAGGCCCATCCCTGAGGACCTCAGCGTTTCTTGATGACGGGCAGATTGTTGCCCTTTGTAATTCTCCTTTGCCCTTCAACTTAGTCCTCTTTGAACTACTATTTGAACTTGGAGCACCCTGAGGGGACGCTGACAGAAACCCCTGCCTGTGGCTCTGCGCGGCCAGTGAAGCCAGGGCTGGCGCTGGACACTCTCGGCCAGGCCGCCTGGCCCACCACGTTGGGTTGCTGAGCCGAATGGCTGGCGTCCCCATCTCCTGACTTCTCCTAAATATGGTCAGTGTTTGTAGAAGCTCCCATCGCCATCTGCATGAACTGTAGCTTTCGGCTTGGCCCCCCTCCCTTTCCTGGACTTAGTCTAAACCCTCATTATAATCGAGATTAGCCTCAGTGAGAAGTACACATGGGTTGGCAACCAGAGCAAATCCCAAACAGCATCTCCAGCGCTGTGATGAGCGTGACATACCAGTGCTGGTCCCGCTTCCTCTTCTGAAATCCCATTCCTGACACTGGCGTGAGACACCGCTGCAGCCCGGGGCGGGGGTGGGGGGGGGCGTGTCTCCTCCACGGGAGCGCTCTGGTTCCAGGTCCAGCTTGCCTCCCGGCGTAGCGGGCTTGGGTTTGTGCCCCGCTCTGCTGGTCGTCCCTGTTTGACCTTCGGAAAACTGCCTGGCTTCTCTGAGCCTCAGTTTCCTGGTACCCTTACATGGAGGATAGAGTGAATCATAGAAATTAAATACACTAACGCGTGGAACTAAGGGCACTTGGTGCTTCTGGGCTGCCGGCAAGAGCTCAGTAAATGCCAACTCCTCGCCACCCCCCACCCCGTGATGGCCGTGGCGATGCCGGTGGACAGCGTGGCTTGGGGGCTTAGAGCACAGAGGCAGAGAGCCCCCCCCCCGGATTGAACCCTGGCTCTGTCACTTCCTGCTGACTTGGCCTTGGGCAAGCTACTTGACCTTCCTTTGCCTCCGTTTCCTCCTACCTGTTTGAGGGCAGGGCTGATAGCATTTCGCAGGGTTGTTGTCAGGATTTGAACTCGGACTACGCCAAGGGGCACCCAGCCCATGGTGAGCTTTATTCATGTGCTAGTAAGTATCACTTCTTACTGTTTATCATTGTGATTACTGTATCATTATCTTAGTAGTTACGTGATCTGGATCACATCGGCTAACCTCTTGAGCCTCAGTTTCCCCGCAACGAAGCAGGGACACCATGACCGGCGGCGTGTGTGAGAGGGCAGGGCCCAGCGGGCCTGAGGGGCCTGCTCGGCGGGCCGTCTCCCTGGCTGGCTCTCCTTCCCCTGGGCTGTGACGCTCCATAGCTAAGTAATCCTGGCTGATGTGTGGCTTTTGACGGAGGTGCTCGCGGGAGAGCCGCGTGTGCCACCCTCCTCCTTCAGGTGACAGCTGTTTGCAGGCAGATGCCTCCCCCATGTTCTGGAGCAGTGAAGAGAGGGGAGAGCATCCCAGGTTTAACTTTGGAATGTGCACGGAGTCGTGCCAGCCTGCCGCCGAGCCCGCAGGGCCCGTGGGCTGGATGGTCTTCGGGGTCCCTGCTGCTCCGGACTCTGGGACACGAGAACCCATGCGGCAGGGTCTGGGATCTGGGCTGGGCTCTTGAGCCCTAAGTGCAGTGGGAGTCCCAGAGCAGTGTGTGAGGCTGGGGAGAGCCACTGATCGCCCAACTGAGGAGTCTTTCTCTTGGTAACTTGTCTGTTGGGCGTGGTGGTGCAGGTGTGAGACTTGATGGGGAGGAGTGGGCGAGAGTGGGGACTCAGGCCTGTTTCCCAAGGTCTCCACACCAGTGCTCTGTGGTCCCAGGCTGTAGCATGCATAGGGCTTGTGTCATCCCTGGGCAGAGACCCGCTCTCTGATGTGTTGGCCTTCCCAGGAATTCCGGAGACAGGCCCATGACAGGCCTCCTGTTAGGACCCGTAAAGCCACTCATAGAGATGGACATCGCCACCTTGGGGAGAGGGTTGCCCTCACTGCAAGTGGCATTGCAAGGCCTCTTCACCATAGAGTGACAGGAGGGACGGTCGAAGCCCTGGGGAGTGGCGGAGTGCGAAAGGGAGTGGGGCAGGTGACCATGCTCCAGACAGGCCACTGTGAGTGGGTGGTGGCTGTGGACTTGGAGGCTGTCTGCTTCTGGAGGCAGGGTGGTCTCCTCTGATGTCTCCAGCCCTAAGTGTTCTCTTCTCCCCCAGATATCTGAGTATGACCCCCAGCTCGAGGTGTCCCACAGTTGTGAGCTGGAGGACCCTGCGAGGAGGTCTGATGTGCATTTGTCACTCTAGGGAAGGCAGGCGGACTCCCAGGTATACCTGCCCTGGCCCCTGGCAGCCTGCCCCCACCCCCCTCCCAGCCCCGGGATTGCCTGCTCTCTAAAGGGGAGCAGTGGGGACAGGGAGACATGGTCAAGCTGGCCTCGGGGGGTGACGAGCAATGTCTCGCTCAATGTGAGTCTTTCCTGGGGGAGCCAGAGAAGCCCCCAGCCTCCAAAGCCTCCGTATCTGGTGGGGGGGCGGGGTCAGGTAGCCAGCACAGGAAGTCCAAACCCAGTGGTCACTGTTATTCCTCAGAAGTGACCTCAGGGGACAAGATGATAGGGTTCAGGAGGGCCCCCAGAATACATGTCAGGCAGCTAATCCCTCCCTGATGGGAGACTGCACCGGGCCCAGCCTGGGCCCTTAACTCACCCCCACGCAGCAGTGTCCTCTGAGCACTGGATTAATGTGCTGTTCCTTTTAGTCTCTTCCCCTTGTCACCTCCGAATGGCTCAGAGACAAGCCTGAGTGAAGGATAGTTTTCTTGCCTCTTTGAGGAGTCTTTTCACCTGCTCAGGCACCCTCGCACCCCCTTGGACCAGGGGTCAGAGCAGAGGAGAAAGGGCAGTTTCTAAATTATCACTGTCTCGTACCTGCACACGTGCACAAAAATAAGCCTGAATGCTTTTTCTCAGTGTGCCACATGCTGTCTATTTTTAACTAGTATATACAGGGCCCAGAAGAAAATTCGGTGAGGAAGTAAGAGCATATTGTGGTTGCAGATACACAATCACCGAAGAAACCTAAGATAATTGCCGAAATGACATCCTTTAGAAAACGCGAGGCTCTGCGGGTTCCTCCTGCAACAGGCATCCTGTGCGTTTTCTGTCCCTTCTCCTTGGCCGCCGCGCACTTAATTCCATTCCAGCCATGTCAGGAAGACTTGAGAAAAAAAAAAATCCCACCATTAAAGACGTGCTCTTTGTTGTTTCAATCTGTGACCCCAACAATCTCTTTAGCGAGCCATGGTTCAGTGAACTGGCACACAGCAGCCGTTCAGCAGTGGAAAAATCATAAAACAGATGGAAGCTTTACATTTTTGTTTAGTTTTTAAGAGCAGTTTTTATAACATCGCTTAAAACCATTCTGATGCATCATACTGTTTACACTCGAAGCTTTGTAGCTAAGATGTTTACAGTATGGAGAATGTTTTAAGATATTTTATAGTTATGATATTTAGATAATTGGCAAGAAAAAAATAGTTTGTTGAGATTGCAGTGATGTTAGTAATCGTGAAGTAACTTATGAGTCTCAATAAATATGTCCAGTTTGGTGGAAAGTACAAACTCAGTTAAAACAAAACAACACAAGAGGGAATATCTTTTTAGTGAAATCATTTCCTTTTCTTAATCAAAAGATGACAGGCGGGGCCTTAGAACTCCCATCTGCGAGGCACCACGCCACGGCCCTGAGCGCTGCCTCTCCTCTTGTGATTGATAGCTGCTCTACATTGGGCCATCGCTGTTCCACACGAGTTCATGCAAACACCAAAAGTTAATAAAGATCAGTTTTAGCAGACCACCTTAAAATAAACCCAGAACAGCCCCCCATGTATCTTTGTGCAGTGGAACTTGCAGAGATTTTTTTTTTTAATGTTAAAGAATTTATGCAGAGCTAGGATTTGGAACTCCTTTTTTTTTTTTTTTTTAAACTGCCCCAAAATGGCATTAATCAAAAACAATAACTCCTTTTAACTTTTCTAAGTGCTCTAAAGGAAAGTATGAAATAATCTGTGTGTGGGCCACAAATGTGGAGAATGCAAACATTTCACAATAAACATGTTTAAATGAAAGTCCCTGGCAAGATAGTCTGAAAGATAGTACATGCTGGGTTAATTAATGCATACTCATAAAAATAAACTTCACTTTTAAGATTTGACCAATAAAAATCATCAGCATATTTGGATCAGATGACTTCATGTATACATTGAACTTCTCTGTGGCAAATGGTCCTTGGAACGCCTGGAAACAGGCTCCAGTTTGAAGTCCAAACTCCCCTTCTATCTGCTTTTTGTGTTTCCAATACAGTGATACGATGATTTATTCTGGTTTTATCTGTTATACCTGCAATTGATCTGCTGGTGATGGGATTAAATTTATCATTTTAGATGAATAAATCATAGTTAGATAGCCAGAAAAATGTTTAGTTGCATAAAAATGCCTATTGTTTGCTTACAACACACGTTTGATTTTCACTATAATCAAATTACTAGAGTGCATTATTTTTACTCCAAGATGTTGATTTTTTGCTATCTTAAATTGAATCATTTTGGCCTATTCACAAATGCTATCTTTAAAAATATATATACTTTCCTGAAATCATACATTCAAACAAATGTTGACTTTGGGTTGTGGATTACTCAGTGTTCCGAGGTTTTGTTAAATTAGAAATCACATCATTTTCTAAGCCTAATTACAGTATAGAAGATTCTGATTTTATATCTTGCTTTTTGTACAGGAAAAGACAAACTGCTACGGTGACCGCTTCGGTATGAAACTAACAGTAAAACCAAACTCATTTTAAAAGAACTGAGATTGGAATTCATAAATTCAGTAGAAGTTAAGTTGTAACTACCCAGACAGTAAAATTCTGAACCTAAGATAATGCCACATTTCAAATCCTTATGAAAATAAAAAGAACCTAACAAAAATTATTGAGGAAAAAACTCTAGCATGAGTTTAATTTTATCCAACTTTATTGGCAGCTTATTTTGAACTAATGTGCAATAAAGTTGCCAAGCAGAACAACTGAAAGAAATGAGAAAAAACATTTTTTTGTTGTTTCCTTACACTGTTTGTTTTAATAAAGGCTGTAGAGCAGTAAACACCTGAATCAGTGACTTGGTTTTGGGTTGGCTAGAGAGCTTTAGGACTTATCAGTACTGCTGTGATTAGCCAGTTCACAAAAGGGCAGGCTCTGGGCTGTCCGCTTCAGCGAGTTCCGGGCAGCTGTCCCTGGGTCGGCTGTATCCCCTGCCCCCATGGGGACAGATGTGAGCCCCGGAGTAAAAGCCCTTCTATGGTAGCATCATCCTGGCTCTCCTGGGAGTAAGACAAGTACCCACTCCTAAGGAAGCGCCTTTCACATGAATGTTTCTGGAAAAAGGGCTTGCAAGTCCAAGGGATCCAGCTGATTGTAAACAGTGTCAGCTTCATACCCTCGTTTTGTACCAGAGACTCAACATTGCCTATTTTAGAGAGCGTGCGTTTATGCCTAGAGAACGAACCTCTGCGTGTGTGGATGTTTGTCCTGAAGCCACACCTAGGGATTCCTGGGGTGGGAGAGCATCTGTCTCAGCCTCTCCCTCCCCCAGGCAGGGGGCTGGGCCTGGGGGAGGCTCCCACATCGGGGTGGGGGGGGGGTGCCCGCAAGAAGGCCTTCACCTGGGAAGGCCCAGGGCCCATCTGGAGACAGTGGGAGAAGGTGATGTGCACAGAGCTGCTGACTCGGGGTCCCAGAGCAACCCCCAGGCTTCCGAGCAATGGGGTTAAAAATCCAACATGCATGTGTGATTTTGCCATGGAGAAGTCGCATAGTTTCCATCAGATTTTTGAGGAAGTGCCTTTCTGATTTGTACCTGAGAAACAGATAAACTTAGATGTAAAAACTAGGAGATGGTAACCTCTTTTTGGAGAAACTGGGTGCTGCTTCAGGACAGATACAAACGTCTGCTCCTGGGAAAGTCTGAACCACAGGACACGAGGCACGAGGTCGGTCCCCCCCCCGGGCCCAGTGCATCACACAGAGTGCGGCTGTTTCAGTACTTTGTAAGGTAATGTGTTGATGGGACAGCTGTGATGGCCACAAGCAGCAAGGGCTGGGGGAGTGAGCAGAGACCTCGGGTGGGGAGGAGCAGTCCAAGGGTGGGGCCCCTGCCCTGGGCCGTCTCTCTGGTCTCCCATCCTTGTGGCCTGTCCCCAGTGACGGGACTTGGACGTGGCCGCGGCCCATCTCAGAGGCCGTGCTCCGAGTGCCTCCTTCCTTCCCACCTTTGTGCCCACACTGGGCCTTATGGCTCGGGAATTAGCAGCTCCGTGACTTACTTTCCGCCACCAGCACCTGACACGTCCTGGAAGCCACTTGTGGAATGAGTCCCTCTCCTGGGCCGAAGCAGAGGGGGGAGACGGTTTATTTGCCCAGGCTGGGCTTGTGGTGGCTTCAGGAATTCAAGTTCCCCATGACCAGGAGGTCCTTTGGAGACTCCTATGTTCAATCCTCTCGTTGGACAGTTGGGAGAGTCAAGGCTCGAAAGGAAGAGACTCTGAGGTCAGACAGCGAACTAGTGGTAGGGCTGGGCGAGGGCAGGCCTAGCCCCATGACCTTGTCCCTGTGTCACCCTCCTCCTCTGGTTCAGTGTGTGTGAGCCAACATTCTGTGGGAGACACGTAAGAGGTGGCCAGCTCCGTGCAATTTTCCCTCCTGCTGGCTCAGCGTAACAACAATGTTCCAGGCACATTATGTCGATTAGTTAATTACTAATCATCTCATTTAATTTAATTAATTCTTGCAACAACCTTATGAGGTAGGTACTACTTTCATCCCCATTTTACAGATGAGGAAACTGTGTAGTGGTCAAGCCCAGGCCACTCACCGCAAAGTCGGTGCTCTCAGCTCCCTGCCCCCCACTGTTCCCCAGCGCTAAGAGATGACTTCAGATTCAACTTGGCTGAGCATTTTTCTCTTTGATATAGTTAAGTATCTATTATACATACTTAGATGGGGAATAAATATTGTTTTTGGTTTATGGCAGTGTTATATAAGATTTCCATTAAAAACAAATTGATTTAAGGAAATCTATGAGTCAATTTCACGAAAAATCCTAATGAGTTAATGGTACAGGTATAAGCAGATATGGTGATAAGGTGAAGGTGGCATGCAAATGATTGAAATGTGGGCCACATTGTCCCCAATCCAGTTAGGGTGGGAGGAAAAAGGAAAATGTAGTCACTCCCTATTTAGAAATTTCACATGAGTTTCTGTCTTTATTCTGGGAGATGGCCTCTGACGATGTCTAATGGCCAGTTTGCGTAAGGGAGAATCTTAGGTGTTTGTTTTTCTTGACATGTGTCTAAGGCAGCAGCTCTTTACCCACTAATAAAAGCTATGGATCCAGGAAGCCTATGGTCTTGCTCAGGGGTCATGCCTGGGTCTGAGTCCACCTGCCTCAACGGGGACTGGCCTTTAGCTTAGAGTGGCAGGACGGGAAGCAGAAGAGAGGAGTGGGCAGCTAATTGGGACTGGAAGACCGTCAGTGTGGGAAGGCATCTTTAGCTCCTGTGTGTAAGCACCAGGTTGCCCAGGTGTGGCTGCCTGTCCTGGGGTTGGCATAAGGCCCCGCTAATCACCAGGCACCCAGGACATGTCCTTCTATGCCACTATGACTGCTGCCACAGAATTAACAGTGTCTTGGCCATCAGGAAATCTCCAATGCAATGGTTCTCAAATTGGCTTCCAGGGGACCTCAGGGGTTCTAAGAAGAAGTCTTGGGAGCCAAGAGAAGGGGAGGACTCAGGGCTCTCCTCTGCAGCTTTGGCTAGAGGAACTGCTTTTATCAGCTCATATGTGGTAAGATTTCCTTGGAAAAGGACTCTGCTAGAAAATGCTGAAAAAACATGATCTAGACCAAGTTCTTGATTCTGTAGATGGGAAACCAAATTCCACAGAAGAGCAAAGAATCACAACGATTGACTCTCTACAGTCATTTAAAATAGAAAATGTCTTTATTTAGGCAGATCAGTGGAGCTTGGTAGAAGAAACAAAAGATACACTTGAAAGGAGTCATGAGGATTCCTACAGTCCAGTCCCCTGCTTCCGGTAGCCTGGCCACCAGCACATTTGGTAGAGATGGATGTCCACCTGGGAGCAAGCTCCCCACAGGCAGGGGGCCCAGGAGTCACAGGGCAGAACTGCTGAGCAGTATCAGACAGTGCTGGCTGATGGTCGAGTGGGGCCTGGGTGCCAGACCCTGGGCTAAGCACTTGCAGATGTGCTATCTCCATTCTAAAGATGAAGAAATGGAGGCTCGGTGACGACGTGAATTCTCAATAGCAGTGCTGGGCCTTACTGGGCTCTGGTCTAGAGTCTGTGCTCCTGATGGCTGTGGTTCCTGCCTCCCAGGATCTGTCCATCAGTGTCTAGCAGGTGCAGGTGTCTCATGGTCAGAAACACCTCTCTGAGCGCTCTCACCCTGAAGGTTCAGACAGGAGGCAGGAATGTTTGTCTCCCTTCTCCTGAGTCTGCGGGGGTTTGTGCAGAGTCCTGTTGGTTGCCCCACAGGGTTTTCTAGGAGTTTGTGTTCTTTGAGATACAGGAAGGAAGCCAAGGATGGGTGACCAAACACTTTGACAATAAACCAGACCTTATTTACTATTTCTTCTCTTCTACCTTACATCAACCCACTAGGTAGGCATGCTATAAGAGCTCATGTGTATACTTGTTTATTAAAAAGATACCAGTGGTATTCTTTCATTCATCCATAAGGCATGTTTTTCATTTACATGTGTATTTTTGCATTTGCACATTAAGTCATGCGTTTGTTACTTTTTTAACTCTTTCAATCATCATTCTACATCTCCACCCATCTATTCATGCATGCCTTTATGCATTCATTCACTTATTCACATTTTTCTTCATGTGTACATTTGTTAGTTCACTCATTCATTTCATCCTTTCAACAAATAAAACACTTTGAAGTTAATTAAATTCTCTGGAGAAATGTGGAGTAGTTTAACCATACCCAGGGTAGACTCTGGGCATCTTTCTCATTGTTGGGTGTAGAGGCACATGAAGTTGGATAAATAGTGCCAGGGCCCCTGAGGGAGAATTATTGGCCCATGAGAGGAACAGGCCAAACCCATTTACTGTGACCATGGGATCTAAATATCACTTGCGTGCTGCGGTCTTAGGGTCTTCCCTCCCCAGGTCTTCTCTATGGCCTGAGAATATGTGGGGGCCCCCCAGACCTCCTCAATAAGTCTCATGACCCTGAGCCATCCTTGGGTTGCTCCTGGGATGTGAGAACTGGCATGCCCGGGGGGAAGCAATAGACGGTTGAGTCCAGGAACCAGGGCTGTGGTGTGACAGTTTGGAAAGGAGGGGCTCTCTGTCCAGATGAACTCATGAGGGGCACGCATGGAGTGGGCAGGAAATGCAGTGAAGGGCATAGTGGGAATGAAAAATAATAAGGGTCCTGCAGAACTACGTTTCCTTCTCTTCCTCCACCAAAGAGTTTCCATCTATTTTCTTTTTTTGAACTTCACATTATCCCTGAAAGATAGGCAGGATGAAAGCTATGGTGCTTGTTTTGAGATTCTGGATTTGAAAGCACAGAAACTATAAAACATAATCAAAGATGAGGTGAGAGTTCTAGCATTAGTAGTAACATTAACTGCAAGCCAGGCTAAGAATGAGAATGTTTTAGCCTTGGACATGAAGTATTTGGGGAAGGACCTGCCTCCACCAAGTGAGTAGAGATTAGAAATTACTTTTCCATCAAGCTCTGAGTTGGTGTCGGGAATATAGATCGATTGTTTCCATGGCCTAAATGTAGACTTCTTTTGGTTTATTGAGATGGTAATTTAAGCTTGCCCTCAACCTTCCTTATTGTGCGTGACTCCAAATGCATATACATGCCCTTTCTGTTTTCCAGACTGTGCTTTTAAGTGTCTGGCTGCAAGGATGCTTTTGATAAGTAGAACATCGACAAAGGGCTTTCACACCAGCAAGCTGTATAGGGTACCAGTTGGCTCTGGAAGATGTGTTCAGCCTTTACCGCTCTATGAATACTTTCCTCACTGCAGCGAAGGCGGCATGGGTGGCCATTTGGAAACCCATCCTGCCCTCATTCAGACTGTACTTAACTCCTGAGATACTCTCCTTTCCCCAGGTATTCATGAAGCCTCACCCCAAGACAAGCTCAGGTGGTCTGTTTTACCTGTGTATCAGAACCCCGCCCACACTGAATCTCAACTCATGGCCAATCTAGAGTTCTTCCTATACCCTGGTTCCCTAGGTAACGGAGGCCTGCACCTGAGAAGGACCACAGGAAAAGGAAGATCTACCCGCACATTCCTCCCTTGCTTTTATCCATCCACCTCAGCCCCGTCTCTGCTTTCACCGTCCAACCATCCTTTTGCGTATTGCTCTACTTGATTTAGAATACACAGCCATAAACACTCAGGGCAGCCAGCAGCATGACTGGATATAATATTAATTTCTTTTCTGGTTTATTTGTGAAGGAGTCAACCATATAAATCACCTTAAGCCACTAAGACAGAGAATGAAAGCGCATCGTCAAATGAAGAAGTGTAGTGTGTTACCATTAAAACCTAAGAAGAATTTGTGATCAATTTGGGGTTCTTAATGTGGGTATAGTTTTGTTAACGTTGCTGTAGATTATGTGAAATGCTCAGAAAGTTTTTTTCCCCCCTCTGTTTTAGCAGAAAGCATTGGGTACCTATCAGCGGCATATCATTAGAAAGTCTGGTGTCTGCTGGACGTCTCCTTGTAATGCCATTTTTCATGACTTGTTTAATTAACAACCATTTTTGACCTAGACTAGTTATAAAAGTGTTGCTATTCTCTCCCGCTAAATTATGTCTAATGAACATATTTGCATGTTATCAGATATAGCAATGTATCATTTCAAATTTTGGCGTTTAAGCCTACATCACTCAAAACAGCTTTTGTGGATTAGTAAGCAGGTGAAATCAAAAATCTCATTTCATATCTGACATTAATAACTTTCAAGGGGAATGAGCATTGGCATTTATGTCTGGACCAGAATGGAGCCCAATGTCCTAGAAACACAAGGGCAGCAGACAAACCTACTCACCAGATAGGAAAATAAATCATGCATAATGCAGAATTTCTACCTTACATGTTAATTAATGTGTGCAATCAATTACTGATGTTACAATATGAGAAAAAAACTGGTGGGGAATGGGGTAATAAAAAATACCTATAGATTTATCTGCTTCTTTTTTCTATTTAAACAAATAGTCTTCAAGCCTGTGAATGCTGTGTTGAGACATGCTCTGAATAATAAGCATCATAAAATCTAATCAGATTTATAAGAGGAATTGATTGTTGTGGCAGGAGGAGAGGGTGGAAAATAAGCTGAAATTTAAGTGTTAATTTTTATGCTAATCCACAGTGGCTTCATATGAAGCAATTTTGTTCTGTGCCACAAATATAAAATTGTCCCTTGCAGAGAAATGTCAGCTTGCTAGACCTGAAAGCAGTAATTTATTAGGTATGTTTCTATTAGTGTGTGTCACAGTTGTTAGCAGGCTATACACACAATAGTGCTTCATACTTATCCTCCAAGTCTCAGAATGTTTCAGCTCAGTGGCTGGAACGTGGGGCATTAATACATTATCATATGCGGGGTGGTCTGTGCCCTGTGGACAAAAGGCTATTTAATACAATTTAATGTCATTCTGAGAAGAAGTGGAAAAATAAAGACGGGGAATAAAATGGCATCTGTGTGTTTCACAGTGCACTCATGCACAAACCCTCAGTTTAAGAGGTATGACATTTCTGCCAAGAAAAAGAATAAAACTGGGGCATTTTTTTTGTAACCTGTTCCCCACTGCAGTATTTTCTAAATGCTATTAAGTGATCGATTTACACGGCCCCATGATGATGTCATCTATAAGAAGGGGAATGCAGATGACAGCAAAATACTAGTGACAGTGACCTTGTTTCAGAATCCTTGGAACCCTGTCAGCTTTGCTTCCAGTATATGGTTTCAAAGAATGTACTTTTTGGACAATATCTAGTTACTGGGTAGTGAATTAATAGAGTTAAGGGTTCTGATGCAATTCACATATAGGTCAATTACATGCGCCAACATCTGCTCTGTCACCATCATTTGCATATAGCATTCATATGTTAATGATGCCTCTTTTTACTCAAGTAATATATTTAAAAAACAAGATTTGCATATCAGTTTGGATCAGTATATTACAAGCAATTTATCATTTTCTCCTTCTTGTTATGATTTTAAGAACAGTATCTTGAGTGATGGCTGCTATATTTGAGCATGGCTCTGATTTATACAAGAAACCCTTCAGTGGGAAAGCTTCCATTCTAAAGCTGCTTAAAGCCTTATAAATCAATAATGACACAGATGGACTGGTGATAATCTATTTAGAATGCCTGATAGCAAATATTGTTGTACAGATGATTAGAATGGTAACTGTTTAAGCAGAAAGCCTTTCTCTCTTTGTAAATGGTAAGTTTGAACAAAAAAGTGCTCGCACATGGACTTCATGTCAGGAAATCTTCGTGCTGGGTCTGGGTTGCAAAGGGAAAACATCGGGGGAAGAACAAAGAGACTTCCCGCTCCTGCCAATATAATCATATCATTCCCTGTTTCTTTAACAAAACAGGACCTCTTAATGGAATTGTGTCTTCAGGTGTAAATAGCATTAAAAGCTGCTTCTGCTCTCCTCTTTGCCCTGATACAGCGCAAGGAGTGAGAAAATAAAGTGGAGGTTGTCAGAAGTGGCAGCTGCTTGGAATCCTGATAAATATAAGCTTTTATTGATCTGATGAAAATGAAAGATCCCAGTGCTAGGCAGTATTTAGCTTCTTGTCTACAGAACGTCACCGGTGGCCTTGCATTGGGATAGATTTTCATTCTCATACACCGGATTTGATTTCATCTTTAACCTTTTCAGCTGAATTTCCTTGACCTCTGCATATTGCTGTGATTTGTTGAATTTGTTACATTTCACTTTACATCACTTCTTTCTATATTTCCTTTTGTGATAGGGAACTGGGACGCCCCTCTGGCAATCTGTCAGTGCCCGGATCAGCCGCATCCTTTCTGGGGTATTTTCTCACCATACTGACAGTCCTTAAGACAAGTATGCAGTTAAGCTGCTAAGGTAAGTCTTACTATATTAGAACTCTTTGCCCTAGACACACATCATTTCCTCCTGCTTTGTCGCATTGACCTAACGCAAATGCCAACCAAATAGCCTCCTCTCTCTCCCCCCTGGCCAGGGGCTTCCTCCCAGCCTCTCCCCGACCCAGGTAGGATTCCTGTACCTGCCCATAGCTCTGGGTGAGCGGTGGCTGGCAGGACCTTTTGCCATGGGGGAGTCATTCCTTCGTGGTTTGGGTGTGTTTGGGGATGGGTGGGGAGGGGGAACAAAGGAATCATGAAAAAATGTTATTTTCCTCTCTGTGGCTTAATTCCTTTCTCAAGTTTTCATCTGGGATGAATACGAGGCTTCAGTTCAAAATCCTGAGGTGCTGCTAACATATTCTGGTTCCAAGAAAGTGCCGCTGTTATTTTGAGTAGTTTTGATACAACCAAATCAAAGTGAAGATTTGAAATAGCTTTTCTGAAAGCCCAAGCTGAAGTCATAAATTATTCTGCAGCATGATTCTTTCTGATAGTAAAACCATACCTCTCTGCCTGACATTGCTGAAATGTGGAAAAGTGAAAGTTAAAAATAAAATGAAACATTTAAATCTTGGCTGTTGAGAACCTCAGATAGACATCAAGGCCAGTCGATAAAGGCCCCTATCAATTAGGCTTCCGCAGTTATCATCAGATTTGGTTTATTAGCAATGGCACAGGTGCAGGGTTCTGGTACTGAGATTGGGAAGGGCTAGGAAAAATGCGGGGAACTACCATAAAATGGGAAGTGAGGGGCTGGGATGCCAAGATCGGCTCAGTGGCAGAGCCCAGGGCAATGGTGGTGCCCACTCCCTCCTGGAATCTTGTGGGAGGAAATGTCTGCAGCCAAAGGGTTGGAAGGTTTCCCTTTTTTACCCCTTTCCTTTGAGTCAGAAAGTGTTGATTTCACACTGTGGTGAGTGTTTTCCATCAGCTTCTTGGTGGGTGTATTCCGTGTTAGGAAAAGGAACAGCGAACACCAGCAGTTGTAGCTTCCGTCAGCGGAGGGCGGGCGGCCTCCAGTGGCCCCGGGACCTCTGAGCACCGGGACCCCTCTAACGATGGAGACAGCCACGGGCTTCCTGGGCCTCCGGACTGAGCTGTTTGGCTATCCCCTCCTCAGCGTAACACAGGCAGAACAGTTTTTGGTTCCATAGCTGTTTGGTTGGGAAAACAAGCCTGCGGTTGCCAGTAAGGTTTAGAATTCGCCTGCCAGATCAGGGAATGTCTGTGAAGACTATTTTCCCTCTTGGGAGGCAAAACACAGATGGGGGAGTTAGGAGTCTTACAATATTTAGCTGCTACATTGATGGTTGGGATTCTGCCGCGTGGAGGCTCACAGTTTCCGAAGGCCTAGCTTATCATCACTGCCGAGGGCCTCAGGTAGGGGAGGTGGGTGGGGCTGGCTTTCCCCTGGGAGCGAGCACGCCAGCTTGCTCTGGAACGTTCCACCCTCTGTGCCACTTGAGGTGGGCGAGGAGGTACTGCAAGGGTGCTGCCTTTTCCCTTTGACCCACATCGGGATGAGGAGCCAAGAGTTGGATGAACCACCGTGCCTGACAGGTGGGGCGACCGAGGGCAGGAGCTGGAGGGACTTGGGCTTCCTCTGTGAACGAGACATGCCATCCTGCACTCCTGCACGTGGTTCCTGAGACCCTGTGGGATAGGCCGAGGCACCAGCCTCACCAGGTTTCCTGCCCCCGAGGCATGCGTTTTAAAAAGTTAATCACTTGGTGTGCTTTGGACCTCATAGAAGATAAGGAAAGATGCTGCGATGTTGTAGGGATTGACCATAAGCAGGTGGGGAGGTTTTTCTGCATGGGAAATGTACATCTTGGAATAATTTGGGGTCATGTGAACTGGAGTAGGGTTAGAACTTTATATCTAAGAGCATATTCTGTGCCCTGGAGACCAAGAAAGGGGACAGGCTTTAGAAACAGGCGGAGAGCGTGTGGGCATCTCCTTTCCAGCCTCTTGCTGACTCCCCAGTCCCAGCACACAGGATTCTCAGGCCCTAGAGCCCGGAATTATGATGAGATGGTTGAGACATTTCTGGACTTCTGAAGGTACCTGTTGGGGAAATCTTGCTCCCATTCCTCTCCACCAATGCCCTCCCCATCCTTTGAAACGGACACTTGACTTTTTAAAGTCAAATATTATACAAATACAGCTTCGGGACAACTGAAGCACCATTACTTAGACCCTAAGCAACCTGTCGGTAACTGAACCCCTCGTACACATCAGAAAATGATTTACTGTTCTGTCACAACATGGGTTTCCAGAGCAACCCCAACAGGGATTGGAGGCAGAGTCTAAAGGCGTGTCTGTCCAGCTCTCCACAGCTTTATCCTTCAGAAAGACCCCATGCTTGGTCTCGAGGCCCAGTGACTTCTAGAAGGAATTGCCTCTCAGAGACCATAGGACCTTCCCTCCATCGGACAGACACAGAGTGGCTCCCATTGTCCCCGGGGCATGTGCAGGACCCTGAACTCAGGGTGCTGTCCCGAGGCAGCCCCGTGTCCTGGTACAGACGTGTGAGTCAACAGCCTTCCCGTAGCAGTAATTACCTTAGTTAAATGCTGCAGGAGCCATACTTTAGGAGCACAGAGGAGGGAGTGAATAATTGTAATTTCTGTGTGATAATGATGATTAGCCCTGCATATGGGTGTGGAGCTTTGCGTTGTATTTGATCTTCACTGGGAGATCTCCAGGCTCATGGAGGTAAGGATCCCTGCAAACTCCTTTGTAGCCACTGAATGAGGTAAGAAAGTAAGATCACATTACTCTCATTTTGCCTGAGAGAAAAATAAAATCAGAGATAATTTTAACTCCAGAGGGAAGGTAGAGTGAACCAATTCTGGTCTAAGCGCTTCTTGGGATTATCTTAATCCTCATCAACTCCCTTGCAGGTAGATGCTTTTATTAGCTCCATTTTCCAGATGTGGAAACTGAGGTCAGAGAAGTTGAGTGGCTTCTCCCAGGTCACACAGCTGCTGGATGGTGAGGCCAAGGTTTGTGCATGCTTCTTTCCGATTTTGGAGTCTGATCCCTTGGCCATGGAGCAGCCCTGGATATAGCCTTGGACAAAACAGACAAGCTCCCTGCCCTCAGGGAGCTTATATTGTGGGGCTGGGACACAGTAAACAAGACAACCATGGATAAGATGATGTCAGATAGTGATAAAGGCTATGAGGAAATGTCTGGGGTGAGAAGAGGGCGAGAGGGAGTATCTGTACTTGGGTGATTAGGAATGGCCCTCTTTTTTTCTTTTCTATAAATTTATTTACTATATTTATTTTTGGCTGCGTTGGGTCTTCGTTGCTGCATGCGGGCTTTCTCTAGTTGCGGTGAGCAGGGGCTACTCTTCGTTGTGGTGTGTGGGCTTCTCATTGTGGTGGCTTCTCTTGTTGCGGAGCACAGGCCCTAGGCACACGGCCTTCAGTAGCTGTGGCTCGCCTGCTTCAGAGCACAGGCTCAGTAGTTGTGGCACACGGGCTTAGTTGCTCTGTGGCATGTGGGATCTTCCCGGACCAGGGTTCGAACCAGTGTCCCCTGCATTGGCAGGTGGATTCTTAACCACTGCGCCACCAGGGAAGCCCAGGGATGGCCCTCTTGAGGATGGCACATTGGAAGTGAGAGGTATGAAGGACATGGAGGAGACAGCCGGTGAAGGTCTGGAGGAAGAGCATTCCTGGCAGAGGGAGTAGCACGTGCAAAGGCCCTGTGGTGGGGAAGAACCCAGCATGTGTGGGGGACAGAGTGTAGGCCATCGAGGCTGGAGCATGTGAGCTCTGGGGAGAGGGTGGGTGGGTTGTAGGGCCTGGAGAGACATGCCTTTGTAGACCGTGGTGAGGACTATTGCCTTTCTTTTATGTTTATGATGCTTTTAACCAGAGAGTGTGTCTTGAGAAACCCACCTTTCCAGGTGTGGGAATGCTCCTAGGTGCCAGAATTCTGCAAGTGGCTTGAACCAACTCTTGGTGGGTTGTTCGCTGCAACCTTAATTTTCTACCAGAGGAATGTCCTTATGACTTGTCTAAAACTGGAAGTCAGGGATTTCAGGCCCCATGGGTGTAGGAAAGGTGGCCAGTCACATGGGGGCCACAGTGCCCTTTGGCTGCTCCTCTGGACCCAGCTGAGTCCCCGTGGCTGTGGGCTCGGGCAGAGTCGCAGGTGGAAGGCTTTGGGGCTCCCTTTGATCAGGTCTGCCTAAGTCTGTGCAGCCTCAGGGAGGTGTAAACACGTTCCATCCACTACCAGGAAGTGTTAACTCCAAACTGACTGTGATCACTTCCTTGTCAATGTCGATTTGTGGGTCATCTAATAACATGCTGAATGAACTTAAGAGTAAAGATTCTTGGTGGTTATAGTTTAGACCTCTTTTCCCTTGGGCAGTACAGGTGCTATTGTTAGGCAGGACTCTGTTTAGAAATTCTAGGTAATTCCTACACCCATAGAGCCCTAGGGCTGGCAGAAACTTTTGCAATCAAAGACACCTTTATTTTATAGGTGAAGAGATGGAGGCCCAGGGAGGGCAAGGGACTTGCTCAAGACCACAGAGTGAGTCATAGGCAGAGCCATTCTCACCTGGGCACAACAGGCCACCCCTCAGGCAGTTCCGGACAGCCTGGGGGCCCCTCTTAGCTGAAAGGAGGCACCAGCATGGGGAGGGGCTGGTGTCCTAGTCGCCTCAGGAGCTCGCACAGCACACAGCACGGTCCTGGCACGCTGTGAGTGGTCAACAATCATTCACTGATGTATTGATTGACCAACCCCTCACCTCCGCATTTTGTAATCATTAGAATTTGTTGTACCTTGGTTTCAGCAAACTCAGTATATATCAAATCCACATTTCTTTCCAAATTTTCTGGAATGCAGGGATTGCAGAGCCCAAGACCTCCCTAGGTCTGATTTATGCCAACACCCAGGACATAATGAGGCCAGGACTCTGGTAGTGAGTTCCTGATACCTGCACAGGTAATTTGAGGGTGCCCCTCAGGTATTCCAGTAGGCCCGTTTTGGGGATATAAAATGCTGAAAGTTTTGGACAAAGATGGTCAGTGCTGAAGGCAGCTTGGCCAGGGGAGGGCCTGGTCTCTGCCCCAGAGTGTGTTGCAGGGAGGGACCTAGATAGGCTTTGGCCCAGCCTGGGCATCTGTCTCTGGGGAGTTGTCCTAAACCCAAATTCAGGGTTCAGGTGGGAAACGCAGGGAGCTGGATGTGTGCAGAGCAGACTGGGGAGAGCTGGTCCCATGGCAGGGGGCCTCTCAGCTCTCATCAGTTGCACTTGGGAATGTGGGCAGAATTTTTCCAGGTCTTCGTAGTTTTTAAGGAAAAAAGAAATTTTAAAAAAACTGGTCTTTTCTTTTCCTTCAACGTTGGCAACTAATTAAGTTTAAAAAAAAACTTTCTGCAAACGCAAGTATATCTGTGGACTGGACAGAGCTTCAGCCGCACTGTGTGACTCATGCTGAGCGCAGACACATACACACAGTGGACACACGATGCGGATCTGCCAGTGCTGACCCGAGCTGCCCGCAGCACAGCCCAGGCTTTGGGAGCACGTGAAGTGGGAAGGGAAGGCAGCCTTTGCAGGCCCCGGGCCTCACTCTTCTGCCCTGCGTTCTCTTGCTGCGGGGAGGCCGGGGAATGTCCCTGGCTGCATGGGGTGGGCCGATGCCCGGAAGAGGTGCAGCAGTGGGAAGACACCCACCTTCTGGGAAAGGTGGTCGGGATGCCTGTCTGCAGGACTCCACATCCCACCTCATTCTGTGTCTCCCCAACACCTGAGTTATAAGGGTTCCTGCCCGTGTCTCATATGGGGACACGGTGATGGACGGCGTGTGATTTTGCCCCCAGGGAGCAGGTGATAGAACCACCCCTCCTCATGCCAGGAGTGGGGCTGCTTTGGGCAGATGCCTCGGTCCTCAGGTGTGGCTGATCCACGTGCTCTGCTCACCTGTGTTTGGGATGGGGTGGTCCTGACGCTGCACCAAGCTGACGGGAAGCTCTGGCTGCCACTGGACGTGGGTGGCCTGTGTTGATCCTGGGGTGAAGCTGAAGAAGAAGGTGCTCTCTGTCCTGGGAGCCTACCTGGTGTGGGAGAGAAACGGCGGCGCTGCTCAGCCCACCCAGTGCATGTCCTGGTCCTGTGCTCTGCTCCATCCAGCAGAGGTGACCCAGGTCCTCAGCTCCCCTGAGAGGCAGGCAGGTGGCCCGGCATTCCCGGAGATGGGGGCAGACCCCATACAGCTGCCTGCGGTGGCTCTGTCGGGGTGCTGTGGACCAGCATCGTCTGCGTGCTGGGAAGGGGTCGCTGGTCTCTGGGCCTCACTTCCTGTTGGCCCCTGCCTGGCTCTGCTCATCCCCATATACTCCCTTCACCCGTCCACATGCAACATGGAGTTTCTGTGTGTGTAATATTATTTGTTTTTATTTCTGTAATCCCTTTATTGTTTGCACAACTGCTGTCAGACTGTTGCCTGAAAGTATCACAGGATAATTGCAGAACGCCTGCATAAGTAATTTCTTATGAAATCGGGCCTTGTCTGCATATAAAATTGTTTGTCGTTGCTGCATACATGGACTTCATTATATCCAGGCTGTTTACCGGGCTCATACCTTCCTCACAGGCCACGGCAACGAGGGGGCCTGACGCTGGGAAATAATGAAATACTATCGTTTTTCTTTCTGGTCATATGACATTGCTGGAGGGTGACAGTTGGTCCGAGGTGGTCAGAGAGAGCCTGGCCCTGGAAGGAGATGGGGACCGGCTTTCCCGGGCCGCTGCCAGGGAGGCCAGTGGCTAATCCGCCTGTGCCGGGCATTTCTTCCGACCACATTTCTGTGATATTAATGGTGTGTGGTAGTGAAAGAAATGTGTTTTATTCTCGAGTCTAACCCTGCTGTTATCAAAGTAACTTCCAGCTTATTAGCGACAAAGGACTTTTCTCCTCTCTGCTGCCCTGTTCGCCAGGGCTTCCTGAATTAAACTGCTGTTTCCTGTCCTTTATATGCATGACCACATCTGGGTAGCCTGCTCACAGCCCCGCTGCTTAATAACAATCACCTTCCCTTTCAGTCTCTGTTGATTGTTTCTAATTCACTCTGACAGATAGTGCCTGACAACTTGCCGGCTTTTCCCTCCCTCCGTGACCTGAAGTTACTCACAGCACTTATATAGTCTGTCATTTTTAATATTTGATTTCATTTTAAGTTATGTGTTTTACTGAGAAGATGAAACCAAAAAAAAAGGGGACTTGTAATGGAACATAAATTTAACCCTTCTTGCCATCCGGCACCGGCCTGAGCCACCCTCCCTGGTGTCTGGGTGACGGTTTCTCCTTCCCTGTGATTCTCCTGCTGCCGCTGGGTTTCTTTTCTTCTTCCTTTTTTTCTTTCTCTCTCCTGCTTTTTCCTTTCTGTCTTTCATTTCTGAAAACAAAAGCTTTATGTCATATTCTTTCCCTTTAATGGCGCTTGATTAGTTTATGGAGCTAATAATGGCACTTTCTGCTTTGCAACCAGGTTATAATTGAAAGACCTTTTGGGGGATTTTCCTCTGGAGTGAGGGAGTCAGGAGAGAAGCCTAGTGAAGTCAAAATGACCAACTTCAATTAAGGTTCAGAATGTGAATTTGATCTTTCTTTTTGGAGATGCTTCTCTTTGGGTGAGCTCGCGGGGCAGAGAAATGCCAGCTCTGCCTGGGTTTGGGATGAGCCCTTCCCAAGAGTGGGGACACACATCTCCTTCTGCCTCTTCCCTCTGAATCTGCCCGGCGCGCGGGCTCGTAGGGCAGGCGTCCTCACGGGGGGGCAGGCGGCCCACGTCACCTCAGGGTCCACTCTGCCATGACTTGGCCTTTGTTTGCCACCAGACAAAGGCTCCTGTGTCCCTCTTGGCCCTTCAGAGGTTGAGAGCTGTGAGGCCGTGCATTAGGTCAGCTTTGCAAATAGACACCACAAAATAAAAAAAAAAAAAAGTGGCTCATTAACCCATGGCGCCTTGCTTGCGCTGCTGGCCTTCTGTGTACATCGGCCTTTCCCCCGCAGTGTGGCTTGGGCGGCTGAAAAAGCTCAGTAAGAGGGATCTGGGTTGGATCTCAGTTCAAAAAAGTTCAATTTCACTGTTGCCCATGCCTGGTCTCCCCATGACCACAGCACATCCCAAGCGTGTGAGCTGCCACACTCAGGAGGGCCCTGGAGCCCCCGGGCTAAGTGCTCCTTTGACTCGTGCAGCTGCGGGCCTGGAGCAGAGGGTGTCCGTCCTAGGGACCAGGCAGGCAGGTTTCCAGGGCGCTCTTCTAAAGGCAGTCTGCTGGGGGCGAGGCAACAAGCCTGGTTCTCTGGAGCCAGGTCTTCAGGGAGTACCGGGCTTGGCCCAGAGAAGCACAGGGACTCCAGGTCGGCCTGGGTCCACTGCCCATGGGCAGATATTCTAGCTTCTCCCCTGCTGTTCTGCTGCCCCTGGGTCCAGGCCCGCAGACCGAGGTCCTGGGTGGGCCGGCCATGTCTGTCTTGTCCCAGCCGCTCCCAGGATGACTCTTTCATTGGGGAGTTTTCTTCGCCAAGCCTCCCCTTTCTAGAACCTGGGTTCTCTCCATCTCTCTGGGCACTGTCGGTAAACTGAGGAAACAGCTGCTCTCTAAGGGAGATTTTTTTCCTTTCTGTAGTCCCAAGCGTCCCATCGCTGGTTCCTTTTCTTCCTTCTGAAAAGGGTGAAAAGTCAAGAATAGCTATTTATTTTGATGGTTTCGCAGTGTTGCTTTATTTTTTTTTTGAAATTGTCATTGTTTTGAGACGTTCTGATTAAAATAAAAAAGGAGAATTACGAACAAAAAGTAAAATGAACACAAACCTTTTAACTTTATGTAGGAAATAAAGATCTGTGTACACAATGGTGTGCTATAAGTAAAATAAGGACAAAATGGCTTTTCTCTTTCACTGACCCAGATGGTCTTTATGTGCAAGGTATGGGCCAGGTGGTAAAGGAAAGGGGGGTTGAAAAGTCTTGTTTTTCCTTTTGTAGCTCTCCATATTTGTAACCTACTGGGGAGACCAGGCGTGTGTGTGTGTGTGTGTGTGTGTGTGTGTGTGTGTGTGTGACAGCGATTGCCAGGTAGTGGTGCTGGCTCTCACAGTCTGGGATAATCCTCACATTGGCCCCAGCTCAGGAAGTTGGGCTAAAAGGATCCAGTGCCTTGAAGAAAAATACAAAGAGAGGCCAAGGGCCGCCATGCCCTTCCTGCTTTTAGGAGGGCAGTTGAAATAGAATTTTAAAGCAGATTCTGTATTTGAGGTTTAACCTCCAGCAAGGCTAAATTATGCTTTTATTCTCCTTAAAATGGACTGTTTGGCCATTATTGGTTCTTGTTTTAGAGTCAGAAAGAAATTGGGGGTTGAAGTCAACTAAAGACTGATTTGGTTGTGGTGCCTCTGGGGTCCATCTATTACCTGGTGAGCTGGGGCGACGGTGGAGCAGACTTCCTCGGGGTCCAGCTTTTCTGTGTGTTCAGTCAGGATTTGGGCCTGGAGGGCCCTGGAGGGCCCTGCTTCCCCAGGAGACAGCTCTAACCGGGGCTGCGAGTTAGCAGGGCCCCGAGAATTCACTGACCCTGGGCCTGAAAGGATATGCCTTGTATGGAGTTAAGGCGTATCATTCTTCAGTACGGTTTAAGTCAACAGAAATGTGAGAGCCCTGCCGCCATCCTAAGCACGCATGGGTACAAATGCAGAGCAGAGAGGCTGCACAGGGCACTGACCACAAGGGAGTGTGGCCTGGGCCACCTCAGAGATTAAACAGAGAGCCATGGATCCAGACTTGGGGGAGAGATCTGTGGATAAGAGCAATACGAATGAGATGCTGACCAACGACAAGGGAGCTAATGATTGTTGTGTGCGTTCTCTGTGCTCAGCACTGCACATCATTTTAGGGAAGGAAAACCAGACCTGTCCTGTGGCTCACGAGGAGCTTCATGGAGAAGCTGGCGTTGGAGCTTGGCCTTGGGGACCAGGAAGATTTTCATAAGTTGAGGCAAGGGGAAGGCCAGACGGAAGTAGCTTGCAGAAGGCAGGAACCTGCCAGATGCATTTGGGGCTGGGGGGAGGGGCATTTTGGAGGGGCTGAGGTGACCATTCCAGGTGGGGGCAGGAAAGGGGGGAGATGTGGGAAAACTGGGGGTGGGCTTGGTGTCGGGGGTGACGAGTAGCTCCATTTTGTTGGCACTTAGGATATATTAGGTGTGAGTGGAAGGGTGGGTCAGAGCGCAGTGGGAGAGAGGCTGCCTGCCAGGTAAGGGTATTTGTGATGAGTTGGGACATACCCTAGAAATGGGCATTGGGAAGACTGTTTGCGCTATCTGACGCCGGCCTGGGGCAGTGGACGTGGGAGTGGGGAGAAAGAACCGAACTGGACGGTGCCCTTGTCACTCACAGTGACCTCAGAGAGAGAGGCACCACAGTGACAGTGCTGGAGCTGGGGTGTCCAGGCTGGCCAGCCTGCCCTGGTGCTCAGCTGTAGGCAGTTTGCCCACGTCCCAGGCCAGGCCCGTGAACTGTGCACAGTACGTTGGCCTTTAAAAAACAATACAAAAGGGATTGCCCTTTAACCACCCCTCCCCCACTTTGTATTCATCAGGGTCAGACTCATTTTTCTTTCCATACATATACAAAAGATGAACTTTGGGTTATACAAGGGGTATATGCCAATGTCAAGAGCAGACAAGAACAATGGAACAATTAGCAGATTCATCAGTTCTTCTGCTTATACTTCAATTCCAAGAGTGAAATGTTAGTTTGTTCAACTCTCTGCTTTATGCCTTGATCACAGTGTGAAAGTGTTGACTAAGCTTAGCTTCCTGGTCAGAGGGTCGAGACCCATGGCTTTTAAACATGCTTATATGAAATCCAAACATTCATGGCCACTGGTGATCTTGAAATCAAGGCACAACTTATAAAACGAACACATAATTATCTTGTTTATTCAGGGTATAAATAGAGTTCATGCATTTAAAAATTTTTCTTCCCGATAAGGACTTTAGCCAGCATTTAGTCTTTAGATAGCCTCTCTCCTTAGTATACGCTCTCTATCTCTTCTCTCTCCCTCCCTCCTCCCTTTCTTCTTCCCTCCCTGCCCCCTCCCTACCCTTCTTCCTCTACTTCCCCCTCTCCCTCCATCCCTCCCTCTCCCTCTCCCCCACCCTCTCTTCCTCTCTCTCTCTCTTTCTCTCGCCCCCATTCCTCCCCCCTCCCTCTTTCCCCCTCTCCCTTCCTTCTCTCTCTCTCTCCTTCTCTCCTCAGAAGGCGGGGGACTTGTTGGACCTGCTGTGGGTGCCCCTGGAAGAGGCAGGATCAGCCTGTGGATTTCCTCCTTGGAGCCCTTCCTGCTTCCCTCACAGCATTGGCAGAGGAGGGATGGGTGCCCAGGGAGGGCCTGGTGTGCTTGGACGCATCCTTGCCGCTTCCACGAATCCAGGGAAGGGCCGTGAAGCCCACACCTGCCTCTGACAGCCCAGCTGGGGACCAGATCCAGAGAGCAAGGTGGCCTGTGGATGGGACCTTCCCAGGCCCTCCCCGATGGGGGGTGGGGGGCACGGTTTATACCCAGAATGACTCCTTAGCTCTAAGCCAGCCACTTTCGTCATGTACACACCTCCTTTTTGATTTTTACCATACCGAGTACCACATGCTCCTAGCTTTGTTATTTTTTGAGACACACATCTTTTAATTAAATATTATATTTAGCTTTGTCCTAAATAATAATCTCTATGAAATCTCTGGTTTGATGTACCCTCTATATATTTTTTCATATCAGACAGTAAAATAATTATTTAAGTATTGTTTTTTTTTTTAAAGAAAGTACTCGAACTGTGTTTTTTCTTTTTATTTTTTTTTTAATTTATTTTTATTTTTGGCTGTGTTGGGTCTTCGTTTCTGTGCGAGGGCTTTCTCTAGTTGCGGCAAGTGGGGGCCACTCTTCATCGCGGTGCGCAGGCCTCTCACTATCGTGGCCTCTCTTCTTGCGGAGCACAGGCTCCAGACGCACAGACTCAGTAGTTGTGGCTCACGGGCCTAGTTGCTCCGCGGCATGTGGGATCTTCCCAGACCAGGGCTCGAACCCGTGTCCCCTGCATTAGCAGGCAGATTCTCAACCACTGCGCCACCAGGGAAGCCCTAATTGTTTTTTAGATAGGAGTTTTTTTGTGTATCACCTAAAACCGTCTTGTGTGTCAGCGTGCAAGCCTTTGGGTATCACCGGGTCGATCCATTGGAATGTTTGCACCCAGCCAGCTTCCTAGGATCTAGTTCAAGTTACTCCATGAAGGCACTGCCTCCCCAGGCCCCGGGGAAGCCCCTTGCCAACCTCTCCAGAAAGTTCTCGACTCCTCGATCTCATGGCCCTGCCCTCAGAATCCCTAATTGTCCTTTAATCATGCGCTGCTCTGGTCACATCTGACAATGCTGTGAGCAGTTGCTGGGCCATGCTTTCTGACTCTGTCTCTTCTCTTTTTAATGGCCAAAGTGTCTGGTCAATTGAGCTAGCTGTGCCAGTCTGTCTGTCAGTTCTGTCTATACATCTATGTATCTCTCTATCCATCTGTCCGTCCTATCCACTGCCCCTCTCTGTATCTATGTATCTATCATCCTTGTGTCTATGCCCAATATCTATCTATCTATCTATCTATCTATCTATCTATCTATCTATCTCCTATTCTCCCCCCACCCCCACTTTCTTTCATCCTCTTTGATGAGCCAGCCACTGCTTTAGGCCCTGGGAATATAGCAGAGAACGAAACAAAGTCCCTGCCCTCATGTAGCTGACATTCTAGTTGGAGAAGTCAGGCAATAAACAAATAACCGAATAGATGAAGAAACCAGAAACTGATCTGTAGGGACACATGCCATACAGAGTATTGAAACAGGGAGATATGAAGCAGAGAGACCAGGACAAGCTGAGGCTGAGCGATCAGGGAGGGCCCCTCTGGGGAGGCTACATTGGGTCTAAACGCTGAAGGCCAAGGCAGAACCCTGCCAGGATGGGGCAGCACCTGGACAGTGGGCAGAGCTCATGTAGAGGCCGTGAGGCAGGGGCAGGCTTGATGACTGAGGTGCAGAGAGAAAATTCAGATAGAAGAATGAAACTGTATTTGATTCTGATTTTGACAAGGATAAAGTTTTTCCATTTCTCACTTCCTAGGGGCTACAGTCCCTTTTCTATGTAAGAAAGTCCAACCCCTCAGCTCTGAAAGCCCCTGTGTCAAATCCCTTCTGCTGGGGAGCTTTGGAGGCAGTGCCATGTTGTCCCCTGCGGGGTTGGAGAGCTGAAGGGGAGCACACCATGATGAGGTGACCGCTGACATGCTAATATTTCATTTTAATCTTGAGTGCCAGGTTACTTTCCAAATGAAGTGTCTCAGGCAAGGCTCTAACTTACATGAAATAAAAGAGTTTAATGCTAATTAAATATCATCTGACTACTGAAGCCATATTTATTGATGGTCTAAAAGAACATCATGGAGGTGGGTTGACTGGGAATGTGTCTCCACTAGAAACGTACCTTCGAGTCCCGGGACTCCTGCATTTCAGGCTCGCACACCCCACGCGTAGCGAAGCACGTGCGGGTGGGACCCCGGAGCCGCCCCTGCAGCTTCCTCTGCCGGATACAGAGATCAGCGCCTTTCATGTGGGTTTGGTTCAGGAGGTCTGGGTGGGTCCCAGGAAGTGCTGATGGTGCTGGTCCAGCTGCACGGTGAGTAGTAAGAGGCTAGAACAGACCAGGGTGAGCCGGCTCTGACCCTGGCTCCTGGCACCACTGCTCACAGGGAGTGACAGCCCTGTGTGGAGTCGCCCACTGTCCTGGTCTCGCCCACCCCCTCCATCTTTCCTTCCTCCCTTCTTTATCCCAGACCTTCCTACTCCTCCCTCCTGTCCCAGCCTTGCTGTCACTCCCCCAAGGCCAAGATCGGGGTGATTCCTTCCGGTTGTTAAGGTCTTCATGCAGAGTTTGACCCAATCTTCCACCATTTGCCTTGTCTTTGGTTGTCTGATTGCCCTACCCAGACTTGGAACAGCTCAAGGGCAGAGCCTCCATTCCAGCCTCTTACTTCTGTGCCCCCAGGCGAGTGCTTCTCGAGAAGGCAAGGACGGGGATGTACTTCCTGACCCTCTGTAAACAGGGACTCGCATGGGGCAGAACTGGCCTCAGCAGCCATGTGTTGGCTGAGCTTGGTAGGCAGGGCCTGGAATGTGAGGTCGCGCTCTCCTGTCTACCCTCCAGCTTTCCTTTGGTGAGGCTTCTCTGGACTGTGTCTTCCCTTCCCTCTGATCAGCAGCCTCCTAATGGCATAGACGAGGGATGCACGGCTCTAATGCTGCAGGGCTGAGAGCGTCCTCATCAGTGAACAGGGTGTGACCACTTGGAGGTGCACGCCCCAGTGGTTGCCCATGGCAATGGGTCCAGTGTTGCTAGACCTTTGGATTTTTCTAGAGAGGTCAGAAATCTGGAGTTTCAGATGGAACTCAGCCAGTCTTTGCAAGTTGAAAATCCTTACATGATTTTCTTAAATCATCACATAAGCCAAACTGAACATATGTGTCAGTGGATTTTGGCAAGTAGGCCTCAGGGTGCAGTGTCTGGTGCTGATCAATTCTGGGGATGATTCCATAGATCCTGCTGGGAGAAGCTAGGGGGCCTGAGGGAGGTGGCCTGGTTGAAGATGGCTCCTCAGCAGCTCACCTTGCCTGGGGAAGGGGAGTTGGGTGGAAAGGGCTCTGAGGACTCAGAATCCATTCTGCAAGAGTGGGCCCTGATGTGGCTTTCAGGCCTCGGGAAAACTCATTCTTCCATATCAGCTTGTCTGCATCCACCTATAATTAGCATCTGAAATTTCTAAATGAACTGCCTAATCAAGTAAATTTAGCAAACTTATTGTGAAGTGCTACGAAATCCTCTCCCTCCAACTGTCCATACGGACACCCGCACCACCTTGCTTGCCTATGCTATTTGCAACTGAAGCTGCTTAAGTGTGCTGTCTGGCAGCCCCGCAGACAGCCCATTTATGTGACCTATAATGAGTTTATTAGTGTTTCACTGCCTTGTTGCTATTAAGTTTTATCAGTTTCAGCTTCAAGAACACAAGGTTAAATTTTCAGTAGAGTTTTCTCAAAGTTTGAGTGGGATTAAGATTGTTAAAAATGTGTCCAAATGGTGGGTCCATGTATTTATTTTAAGATATTATTTCTGCCTGCTAAGAGATTTTGATCTCTTATTTATAAATTTAACACTTTTCTGATGTTCAGAATGGCAGCACAGGGCTCGAATTTTATATTGCACGCTACACATGAATGCATTAAATGTAGAGGGTCAAACTGAAGCTGTAGCAAATGGAGCTGGACCCGTTGGTGACTGTGCAGCCCGAGATGTTGGTACCCCTGTCCCAGGGTGCCGCTAGGACTGGCTGTTGCTTTGACCTGGTAAATAAACATCATAAAGAAAGAGGGAAAATTCTCCCACAAATTACAAAAGGATGAGTTATTATATTATTTTCTCCCGGTACCATAAGATAAGCAGGTTCTTCTATGAAAATACGTGCATGTGTAATTGAATATTATTTACCTGGATCCCTTCTGTAATTCTTGAGCAAATTTTTTAGGAGAAACCAATTCAGGAGTCTCTTCATTGGCTGCAATCAGAATAACGTGGTTCCACTTTTAGGTTAAGAGAAAAAAAAAAAAAAAACAGTAATAGGCTGAGCTGCTATTATGGAAAGTTTATTATAATTGATATATAAGCTAGCTGGGGGCTTAAGCACAGAGCAGTTGGAAAATTTAGCTAGCCCCTGGATCCAATTTAAAAAAATCTATGTCATGTCCACAGTGGGGAGATGGCCATAGCTGCAAAAGCCCTCTGTCGTACACGGAGACACACCTGTGGCATTCTCTTGGTTCTATGCTGTTTGGGATGTAGAATGCTCTAAATCCTCTCATTACTGCCTTATAGACGACAGACACTTCAAGCAGTTCTCCATTTATCTGAGATTACCAGTTAAACTCGTTAAAAAGCAACTCTGGCTTGTTCACTCAATTGGCTGTGGGGAAGATTTCGTGTTCTTGAGCGACAGTGTGGCTTTGATTAGTGGAGTGCTATACTTTTTAGGGGAGACCTTTGCTAACTTAATTTATGACCCTGGTTGATGGCGTCTGTGCTGGGGCATTACGTATTTCCCCAACTATTGTACCTGGTGTCAATAAAGGCTCATTTAGGGAGATCTGAAATAAAACTCCAGGGCGTTTTTGTTCTTTGGGGAAGCAATGCACCATAAACATTTTGGGCTTGAGCCAACAGCTTTCCCTGACCGCGATTGCAAATTACTGTAGTATGTATAGATTGCCAGTAGAACACTATTTGAGGAAACCTGTATTTTATAGAATGTCACTTCTATGCACAATCCAGGCAAAAGAATAAAAAAACTAATTTAGCCAGCAGACAGTATTCTTTTGAATGAGGATTATGAAAAAAATATTTACCAAAAAACAAGCTCTAAATATGGCTTTTTATTTAATCATTATTACGTCAATCATCAATATCAATACTTAATAGCAACCTGATAATGTAGCCAGTAGGTGAAACAGCTATTAAAAAGTGTAAAAAAAGATTAATCAGGCGCAGGTGATATTAATGCTCTCCAATTATTTAATGATAAGTACATATTTTTGAAAGTGTTTTTAATAATCGACTGTAATATTAGTTTGCAAAAATGTAATTTCTTCTTAATTTTGCACCTTAGCTTCTTTGTGCCGGGTACAAAGGTAGTATATTTCTGTAGTTATTGTTTGCAGCACTCCGTGTAAAAAATCACGTTCATTTCAAGAAGCTGTTATGGTATTGATTCTGGTAAAGACTTCCATTAACTGACCAATCTAAATCTCATAAGTGATGTCAGGATAGTTATGCATTTGCTTGGTTCAAGTATTCAGCCATTATGTTAGAATGCAGGCAGTGTCTGAATATGGCTGTTAAATTATTTCTAAATACCGAACCAGAACAGCTTAACAGTTCTGCAGTTTGAGACTGACACAAAAATGACAATCTGCCACCTCTTTGTTTTTTAAATATTAACGTTGTATTGGGATAGTATTTTTGGAGTAAAAACCTGTGGCACGAGAGGATAAGTGACATAAACAAAGGCAGCTGGGCTTCATGAAATAATGGAACAATAAGGCCCTTGCAGCCGTTCTCATCACTCCAGTATGTTAATTAGCATTCTGTTGTGGCCGCAACACTGAAAACATGTAATCTGTATTGGTGTACAGTACAGCTGTGAACACACATTCTTTTTTGTGAGTCCCTGGAGTTAGCCTTGCCATTGGCATATGCGTTTGGGCCAAAAGTCAAGCCATCACCACTAAAATAGCACACTATAGCAGCAAAATGTCATTTGTCTTTTCTTATTTTTTTTTCTCCCCTCAATGCCACATGCTATCCAGTGATGTAATCCAGTATCACTGCATCTGCCTCCCTGCTCTATTTTTGCAGGAGGGTATCTGAGGGGGCTGGGATGCCAGCAAGCAGGAGGATTTAAAAGGCAAGTGGCCCCAGAAGGGTGAAATTTAAAAATCAGTTCTTTCTTTTTGCATTATTTGTCTAAAAATATTTTTTTTAAATGCATAGATTTTTACGTATCAGGGACCCAGAATCCGCTGCTTGTTTCCCTGCGGGGAGGGGGAGGCAGCTAATTCATAAGGAAAAAGAATCTCAGTAAACTTTACCCTTATTTATCATCTATATTTCGAACCTGATTCACAGTCCTTCATGCATGTAATACCCACTTGGGCTGGGGTTTGTTCTTCCCATTTCAGAGCTGAAGAAACTGAGGCTGAAGCATGGCCCAAAGATGGACTCTAATTGCAGGGGCCTTCTGACCTCTGTCTGCACGCAGGCAATGGATGGCTGCAGAGAGTGAAAATGATTGGTCGTTTTGAGGCAAAGGGGTTAGTACCAGCGAGCGGAGGCAGCCAGTGGCTGGGAGCAGTAACTGGGGCCTTCAGAGGCAGGACTCGGAAAGACCCCTCTTGCGTGATCTTCTGCTCACGTGTGGCTGTCTGGGAGCCGCCCCTGGTACTGCCGGAACATGGCCCTGGGTTCTTTCTGATACCAGTTTTGGAGGCAGGACGAGAAGACCGGGTTTCAGCGTTGTTGTCACAGGAGCTTGACTAAGTGGCCAAAACCTGCTTGGATTTTTATCTGATAGTATTTGGCTTGAAAAGCGAAAATGGTTCCATTTCGATTTTCCCTGGTTTCAAAGTAATTCAGCTTTCTTTGTATGAGTGTATGTGCAGCATCCCCAGCACAGGACACTTATACACACACACAAACACACACCCACACACACACGCTCATACATACTCTTGTTCATGAAGTACGTATCCCTTTGCAAAATATTTTTTGAATCAAAAATCACATTTTCTAGCCCTTTAAATGTATTATAAATTCAAATAGGGACTACCCACTTGTTAAAACTTTTCCTACATTTCAGATTAATTTTATCCATCCCCCATCACCATCTGATCTGACTATACCAAAGGAGATTTTTAAAAAGAAAAAAAAAACCCAAAAAACTAACACCAAAACCAAACCAAACCAAACCAACCAAAAAAACCCCATCAGCTCTAAAGGAACTTTCAGACTCTGCGGGCAAAGCTTCTTGTTGTCTCTTTCTGAAAAATGAGAATGAATACTTAGCTCAAGATTTTTCTTTTAGTCTACCTCAAACCTGATTGAAAAATTACCCCCACCCCATAGAGAAAACACAGCATCTGGGTCACCATGCTGATCCAATTTGGTTCTGCTTTCGGACTGTGGAGGAATCAAATGGTCTGGCGTTTAGGTGATGCGAGCGAGTGTCCACCTGGGAGCAGATGAGGTTAAAGGTTAATAGCACTTGCTTTTTTTCTTTTTTTTAATTCCAGCAGAACAGAACTCTTTTACACTTGCCTGGCCCCTATCCTGAGTCCCACGTCCAACTCCACAGCCTTCGGAGAGGCCTCAGTTGGCGTCTTTGCTCAGACTTGCCTGGCTGAGGTAGGGCAGGACTGACACTAAGATTTTAGGTCTGTTGTTTCTCTTTTCCTGGAAACTCACCCCATCCCCCCCTTGGTTAATGGCTCTTTAAATATTGAAATGCCTGGAAAAACAAAACAAAATAAAATAAAACGCAGGCTGTCAGTCAAAGAGATAAGAACAACAACAACAGAAATGTTGGTATCTTTTAGAATTTGTCTTCCTAGTGGTAAAAGTATATAATTAATAGGAGAATTTTCCTCCAGATGTGGCTATACTATAATAGAGCCTTATAAATGCTACAGAAAGAAAAATTGCTTGGAACGAAGGCGTCCTCAATGAGAGCACACCTGGGTCTGACAAAGATTGCATTTAGGGACTGCTGTGCTATCACAACGCAGAGAAAGACCAAGTCTCCGGGAGCAGCTGGAGAGAAAGCCCCGGCAAATCTGCATGCAAATAGCAGCACATTGTTAACTTAATCAGATGCCGAGGAAAAGAAGTGCCAGAACCGCGAGGATGATCTACAAACACGGAGGGAGAGCGGCCTGGGCTGCCATGGCCGCTGGGCGAGGATGGGCCTGGAGCAAGGTGCAGTCGGGCTGGCCCGGCCTACCCACTGCCTGCCCATTTGCCCCAGCCTGCAGCCGATTTCTCGCAGAACGCTTGGTGCGCTCTTTGAAAAGATAGAAATGATGGAGTATATTTCAATTGGGAGGAAGCTTTTTTTTTTTTTTTAATGGTGATACAGGTATTGGTATTATTTTGCCTGACTCCATAAGTCCAATTAAAAAATATTTCTGCTTAAATATCCGGTGCATGAAGATAAGAAATAGTGCCCTCGAGTGTATAAAGAAAGAGATCTTTTCATTAAAAAAAAAAAGATGCTCTCTATAGAGTGAAGTGCTGAGTATATATTGTAGCTTAAGAAGTGGAAGACACCTGTTATTTATATTTTATATTAATATTAATGGACATATATATTTTAAATCCCCTCCATCTTTTAGTCTAGCACCGTAAAAAATAAAAAGTAATACTATTTAATCACCCACAGCTTAATAGTGCCTTAGTTGTTTACTGCCATCGCACTAATTGCTCTGTACTAATGTGTTTTTCTGTGATATCCAGTAGTGCTAAGAGAACAGAGATCCATAACCAATTAAATATAGTGTTTTTTTATGTTAAAAATATATCTGATGAGGCTAGAAAGGGAACAGAAGCCGCCCTTAACGAAGGCGCATTGGCACCGTCTGGGAGCCCAGGAGAAGGTGCCCGCGTTGCCTCTTTTGCGCAAAGACAAAGGGGGTAATTTTTTTGGCAAGAAAACAAACCCGAGGAAAGCACAACAAACTGAATGTCTCCTTCCCCCGCCCCTCCCTCCTGCAACTCCTTGGGCTGCTTCTGTGCTCTCTCTTCCAGTGAGGCAGAGTTTGACTCGGGAGGGAGAAAGGGGGAGCGGCCACCCGGTGGGGCGGCGGGCAGGCGGCCGGGAGGAGCGGGGCTGGTCCCCGGTTGGGCTGGGGCCCGGCGCCCGCGAGCCGGAAGGGCGCCCGTTCCGGCGCAGGCTGCCCACGGCAGAGGGCTCATCGGGGAGCATTGTTGTTGGCTCCAGAAGGAGCGAAGCGTCCCGGAGATCGGGCCGCGCGAGCGCGGCTCTGGGCGGGAGGAAGGTGAGGGGAAATCCGACCAAACAGCGTTCTTAACAATTTCCAAAGACGGTGGGAGTGACAAAGGAACGCAGGACGCCGCCGCCGCTGCTGCCTGGGCCCGCGCTGTTTCCTGGCGAAATCACTAGTCGGGGACGGGAGCCGGCCGCAGGGCAGCCCGCCGCCCGCGTTCGCGGGCGGCGCGCCCGGTGGTGCAGCGGCCCCGGGCCGAGCGCTGCCCCCGCCGGCCCGCCGCCTGCCAGCCGGCCGGGCCCCGCCGAGCGCCACACTTCACCTTACGGAGGGGAGATAATGAGATCAATTAGAGGCGCCGTCACCGCGCCGAGACAGCTGCTGGCGCATAGTAATCACCGGCGGGGCCGGTGCGCAGGGGCGCCCCGCTACTGCTACCTGCGCGGGGCACCAGCACGCGCCGGCCCACCCGGGCCCCAGCCCAACCGGGGCCTGCGCCCTGCTCGCATCCTCTGCCAGGGAACTCACCTCTAGGCTGCCCCGCGCTGCCAGCCCAGCCCGTGGGAGGGTCCTGGACCGGCGCCTGCACGTGTGCATGGGTGCATGCTTGCGGGGACATGTGTGGGTGGGTGTCCACGCGTGACTATACCCTGAAGGTGCGTGTAAGTGTGACACTGTGTGAGCTTGAATGTGCGGGTGTGCGACTGTGTGCATGAGTGTGTGGGTATGAGTAGATGAATGTGTGTGTGTGAGTGTGCATGAGTGTTTGCATCATGTGTACGTGAATGGGTGTATTTCAGTGCTTATGGCAGTGTGGGTGTGCATGTGCATGGATGTGAGAGCTCTCTGCACATGCATGAGTGTATGTGCATAAGCATGTGTGTACACGTGTGGAGCATGTGTATTTGCAGATGAGTGTGATTCTGTGTGTGCACACATGTCTGTGTGTGCGTTTGAGGATTGTGCGTGTAGACAGCCTAAGTGAGAGCTGAATGTATGTGTCTGTGTGAGTGGTGAGTGTGGGTAATGAGTGCGTGCATGTGGGTGTACGTGCATGAGCATAAATGTGTGCGTGACTCCATGTGAGTGTGGGCTTGTGTGCTGGGGGGTGGGTGTTGTGGCCCCCTCCTTCAGTCCCTTGCTCTCCAGTGGTTCCTTGGATGCCTGGGTTTCCTTGTGGGCCAATGGTCCTGAGAAAGTGCCACATGCTGTGTGTCTGTGGTCCACACCTGGCATTCCCCCACCATATGTACCTATATGTTGATGGCATGGGTGGCTCCCCATCTCCTGACCTCCGTCTCCGTGTCTTCCCCACTGTGAATTTGTGTCTGTAGGCTCCACCCTGGTCAGCCCCTTCAGAAGGGCCTGGTTCCAGAGGCAGTGGGGGGATCAGGACGTGTGCCTCGCCATCTGGATCCCCCATGACTATAGAGCAGATAATGACCTGCCCAGGCGCCACAGCCCCATTTCAACTTAGCCCATATTGAGCACCTATTGGATGCTCTTCAATTTAGCCCTTGAAGGCCAGACAGATTCTCACTTTAGAAAACAGAATGGGTGAGGGCCCAGAGAAGGGCGGGAGAGAGATGTCATCCTAGTGACAGCTCACTCGGAGACTTTGTGTTTGTTTTCCTGTCTGAAATGCTCCTCCGTTGGATCTTCATGTGGCTTTCAGCTCAACAGTCCCCTCCCCTCCGGACCACTCTGCGCATCCTGGGTCCCCTTCAGCCACTCTCTTGCTGTGTTTTGTGACTTCATAGTGCTTCTTGCTGAAATTGCCACCTTCACCTGCTCCCTTGATTTTTGCCTCCTCCCCCATTAAAGCTCTCACTCCCTGGGGCCAGGCCTTGCTGGCATGTTTGCTGCTGCATCAGCACCTGGTATAGTGGCCGGTGCACAGTGGGTGCTACAGGAACAGGCATCTGCTACCTGGCCATCTCTGGGGTCCTGGGGAAGCCCAAGGTAGCCAGTGTCTGCCCTGTGGGCTGGAGTCCACAGCCACCCTGCGATGGAGGCTCTGGAAGCTTCTCTGAGAGACCATCACCGAGAGACCTGATGTGGCCCAACACTGGGGCAGAGATGTGAGGGACATGTGGTGGTGCCCACAGAGGACAGTCTCAGTCCCTGATGGAGCTGCAGCCCCTGCAGCCTCGGGAAGTGGCCAGAGTCCTGGGAGGTCCTTGTTTGGGCCTCACTTATAGAACTGGTTGTGCGGGTTCTTAGGTGCCCAGCAGGCTCCCTTGGCCACCCGCCTTCAACTGCGTCCTCAGAGGGCCAGAAGACCCCTGGAGTCTAACTTCAGCTCTGTCTCTGACCTTGATGTGCCCTTGAACAAGGGGTTTGACCTTGCTGTAACTCCATCTCGTCTTTGAGATGGTCTGAGTGCCTGTCCTGCCTTCCTGCTATGGGTGGTGTCTTCTAAAAAAGGACAGAGCAGCGTTTCCCGACCCTGTTGTTGTCCCCACCTTGACACCACTTCTGACGTTTTTTTGTCCTCTGACTCTCCTGAAGTGATGCTCTGGACACTGAATTGGGGCGGTTTGGTTCCTTCTGAGATGGTGGGAAACTCCTGGCCACTCTTGGAGGCTCCCCTTTAGATTCAATACTGTTGCCCCCAGGTCCCTGCCCTGTTCCCCGAGGTCCATGCCCTGTTCCTTCCTCTTTCTGTCTTCTACATTGCCCAGCCTTGGTCCCTTCTGCTCTCAGTGAGCAGCAAATAAAATGGGGCATGGGAGGGGGGACAGCTGAGAGGAGCCCCCACTGACAAGTTTCTGATGGAAAGAAAAGAAGGATATCTTCAGTGCCTGTTAAAAGGGTCAGAATAGCCTGTCTCCACTCTGGACCTCCCAGGGGGCAGAGTTGCTCTGAAGTGGTTCTCTCCAACTGCCCTGACTCCTAAGGGCCTGCTGTGTGTGAAACGCTGTGCCAGGTGCTTTGGGCCCTTGTCTCATTGACCCCAAGTGACCTTGGTGTGTCTCTGAACTTCTGAGTCCTGGGGGTGAGGAGTGTGGGGAGGGGGTAACGACTCCAGCCCCATCAAATGCCTGGCATGTAGGGAGGACCAGTTGGAAATAATGTATGTGCAGTACTTTGAAAACTTCCTATAAATATGACTTGAGACATTAAGAATGTTGCTTTTATTTTTCTTTCCCAAACATGAGCTATTTTGAAGTTTATGTATTCCCTTGGCTGGAGCTTACACAAAAATTTTGGGGAAAGGTATGAACAAAACGTCCCCACTCCTCCTTGGTCTAGCTGGTCATGGGTCTACCTATTAAATGTCCCCGGGGTGGGGAGCCCCAGTCCAGTACTAGGGGGGTGGCTAGCCCGAGCTGTGCCCTGTGTGTCATTATTACAGCGAGGTAGGTCTTGATTCTCCTTAAGACAGTGATGGCCCCCTGTCTGGCAAAATGGATTTCTGGCCGCTGTCTTCTCCACGGAGCCCTTTGCAGCCTGAGTAGGTCATGGGGATACTTGAATGTAATTAGATAAATTTGTTAAGCACTTTCTGTTGAGTTGATTCTTGTTCGAATGAAATGGAAGGAGGGTGACAGGGACATGTGGTCATTGCCAGGAGGTCTAAGATCTGGAGAGGGTGAAGGGTGGAGAGGTTTTGGGGTGAGGACCTGAAAAGGAGGGTTTGGGAGGAGAGAGGGGAAGGGCTGGGCACAGCAGGTCAGGGGGAGACAGGCTGGCTGTCCAGGGGTTGAACAGGGCGAGTGCAGGGCAGAGAGGTGCCGCTTTCCTGGACTAATAGTGACAGTTGGTGACCGAACACTGTGCTAAGTGCCTTCTTGCCCTGCCTGATTTCTGCTCCACGGCAGCCCTGAGGAAGGACTTGAGGATGGCGTTCTGTGGATGAGGGAGCTCAGACTAGAGGGTCACTGAACTGGTGAGTTGGGGGGGGGGAACTTCAGAGCACGGCCCAGTGCCAGGGAGGATGTACAACTCTCTACGCCCCCCATGTTGGGCAGCTCCAGCAGGGGACTATGCCGAAGACCCCCAAAATGGAAGTAAACACAAAATGATGGAAAGCCCCAGCCCCAGGTAGGGGGGCATTCTTTGGGGAGGGCCTTTTTCCAAAAACAGAATGTTTTTGCCAGCGGTCAACCTTTTGTCCTGTCTTTACGTGGCCCAATTAGGCAATCGCGCCCCTAATTAGCCAGCCTAAGGCCCTCTTTGTTGCCTGCTTAGAAATTCGCACACGGGCTTGAACGTTGGCAGGAAACTTTGTCCATGACACTGGAGGTGCATGTAAGCGTTGGAGATGGGCCCACGCTGTGAAGTCTGGCCTGGACTCTGTTACCCGCCCCAGCCAGGCCCGTCCATTCCCCCCAAGAGCGTGGTGACTCGGCCCTAAGAAGCTTCGAGGCCAAGTGAGTCTGAGTTATGAGTGGCCAAAAAGAGGTGAGATATTGAAGAATCATAAATATTAATTTTTTTAGCACTCTATAATTCAAAAGTGACTCAACTGATTTGTCTCAAACTCTGCAGGAAAACTTAGCTGTGGCCTCAGATGTGAGTGCTCTTAGACCAGAAGGAATCTCGCGGCCTCAGATGTTTCGCCTTAAGGCACTAGGGGTGAGCGTCACAGCCCTCTGCCTCCCTTGGAAGTGCAGCTTCTTGAGGGCGGGGGTGGGCCATTTTCCAGAAGGCTCACATCTGACTGCTTCTCAGCAGGAACCTGCCCTATGGTCACCTAGGTGCCCATCACGTGTTTCTACATCACTGACACCAGTCATACCCCCATAGTGAGACCATTTCTTGTGATTAGATCAATGTTTTTTTGCACTTGCTATGTGCCTGGCACTGTGCTAGGGACTGAATGCCAGACGAGGTCATTGTTTAAATTCTGGGCAGGGAGAGGGGTGGGGGGACAAGGAATGGGGGGATGACAGAGGATACATAGCCAACAAATACACAAGCAGAGGAAAAGCGGGTGGTGTGACAGGGAGGGGTGCCTGATGCAAGGGTGGTAGTCTTGGGAGGCCTCCCTGAGGAAGTGACCTTTGATGGCAGACTTGCAGCAGAGTAAGATGAAGCTAGACATCCAGACAGAGGGGAGCCCTTGGGGACCCAGGTCTTGAGGTGGCAACAGGACTGCGTGCCGGAGGAGCTGGGCCAGAGCGTGAGGGCCAGGGAGGAGAGATGCAGTGAGATGAGGCCATGGTGGTGCCCAGGTCACATGGGACTTGCGGGCCGGGGCAAGGGGCTAATTCCCAGGGTGATGGGCAGCCTTGAAGGGTTTGGGCAGGGGAGCCTCGTGATGTGACTTAGGTTGTAAACAGTCTGCTGTGGGGATGACAGGGGACTGGGTGAGAGAGGACGATGGTAGGGACAGGAGAGGGATGGAAACAGTCAAGGTCTGTAGGGAGACAGAGCTGACCTGATGATACCCAGGCCCTTTTATTCCATCTCTGGGCCCCTTAGCCTCCATCCAAATAGCTTTAATGTATCAAAGCATTGCTAAATGAATTTCCATGAAGTTTACTACAGGGAAAACCAGCATATATTTCTTATTTAAATTCTTTTGTTGGAAGGGAGCAAGCAGGGAGGAGAGAATGCTTTTTTCCCCCTGGTCTAGATCTCAGAATGGCCATGTGAGACGTTTTGAGTAAAGCAGACTTTCTTCTGTTCACACTGGCTGATGTGTTACTCACTGCCCGCTGGTCGCTGCCCACCCCTGCCACCGGCCGGCACAGGGACAGTCATGCTCCTATCCCGCTTCCCATGTGAGGGCTACCGACGCAGTTATTACAAGAAAGTTGTCCGATTTGGATTGAGTCTGAACACATCTGCTTTGTTGACTGGACACTACGTAATTCCTTCAGCATCGTGTGTGCAAAGCTCTTCTTTTATGGTTTGGCCAAGTTGCTGTAACTGCAGTGGTCCAGTGTTAGCCATTCATTTCCTCTAAGACGTCTGGGTGGAAAAATCTACAAAACAATAATAGATCAATACATTTAAATTAGAACTTTCAAAAATTCAATAATGGTATTTACAAATTAATAAAGCACTGTAAAGAAAATATCTGCACTTCTTTATTTAGGGATACAGTTAATTTTTTCATTGATTAAGCATTCTTTTGGTGGATGGGATGTGGGCAGGGAATTTTTTTTTCTAAGAAGGAAGTCCTGTGTGGAAGCTAGAAGCATCCATGTTTCTAGACCCCCACATAAGTTACTAATGCATTGCACAGACAGAGATCCCTGGCGAGGGGAGTGTAGGAACTGTGGCAGAGGTGGGAAGGCACTGGGTCACGTGTGACCCGAGTGGTGCTGGTGGGAATGGACGTAGTGACAGGCGTGCAAGTCCCTCTGACTTCAGAACATATGGGGGCTCACCGTGTTAAGGAAATTTGGTATAGGAAATCATCATTTATCAAACATAAATCAGGGAGCCATTCTTCTTTGTTCAAAAGAATTCCCCATAGAAATCCTCAAAATTAGCCAACTTACTCTTGTGCATCTGGAATAAAATGCAGGTTTTTTCCCCCTAAAAACAATGAATGTGACTCAAGTTTTCAGGACTGTACTTACTTCATCAAGCAAGGTAGAGCCCCTCCTGGCTCGAGCCTGGGGTGTGCCCCGTGTGGGGCGTGAGCAACCTGAGGGGACACGGTGGAGGCCACTGCAGCTCTGCTGGCCGCTCTGGCAGCTGGACATGGGTGTGGCCTCAGCCATGGGCTCTCATGCAGCCCCAGTGCCCACGGCCACTCACGCACGCTTCTTCATTTTATTCTCTTCCCCCACCCTTCTTTCTTTCTTTCCCAAAATGTTGACTGAGTATCTATGGGGGGGCACCTACTGTGCATGTGATGGGGGCCTGGCAGGGAACAGGGGACAGGCTAAGGACTTCTCATAGACAGCCCGTGCTAGTGGACGGCATGAAGTGGATGCCCAGTGCTTTTTCTATCAAATGATCTCACGGGCGAGGCTCTGCCTTGGGCGTCATGGGGGTCTTCCATCATGGATGGAGGTCCTGATTCTGGAGAGCCTTGCCCATGGGATGTGCGTGGAACCCACGATATCCAAGTGGAGTGTGAAGGTCAAAGGGTTGTCCACATACAGTGCCTTAGGATGGAGGGGCAGAGATGGTGTTTAGAAAAAGGGCGCTCTCCAGCTGGAGTTGGGAGAAGGAGGGAAGGGCCTTGCAGGGGCAGGAAGAGCCGGGAGGGAAGGGGACTAGAGGAGGGAAGAGAGGGTTGTTGAGTTTGCAGACCATCCAGAGACTGAGGGAGGCAGTGGTCTGGTGGGTGGGGGATCATGATGGTTGAGATGACTGGAGGAGCTAGGGGCAACCTGTCTCCGGTATCATGTGTCCTAAGAAGCAGTGCCAGTTCTGGGGAGGGGACAGGCTCCTGTTGGGTGCCCTGATGGATGCCCCGTGAGCTGGGTAACTTGGCCATTACCCTGGTTATGATGCTGAATTCCTCCGTTGGTCATTCTTGGCTGTAGCTGTTGTGTTGTCATCATTAGTCTCCCAACTCCACCACCAGCTGTTTGCAGTTCCTAATGTGGTGGAACTGAACTTGGCATTCGAGGCCATCTCTGCCCCAGTCCTCACTTGGCATCCTTAGGCTTCTTACAGACCCTTCATGGCCAGCTGCCTTCTCCCTGGGAATGAGCACACCACACACTGTCCGCCCTCACACCTGGCCTTATACTGTTCCTTCTGCCTGTATTCCACTCACTTCTCCGCAAATTTTCAGACCCATTGTTCAGGCCCGGATGCAATTCCACCTCCATCATGAACCTCCCCTGTCGTCTGACTCACTGCCTTGGCACACCCTTTGTGTTATTGCTTTGTACTCCAGCTGGGTGGACCCTGGGCCCTAGAGAGCACTGTGTGCTTAGTGGGACCCCAATGGATGCCCTACTGAATGGCAGTCCCCAGTCACTGCACTGGCAGGTGGTGTCCAGAGATCCTGTGGAATTGTCCCTCTGTCCCATTCCTAACTTAGACTTTGATAAAAATATGACCCAGAGTGTTTTGTTGTCAGCTGGCGTTGCATCCAAGGCCCCTTGCTACCTGATCCCATCCTGCCTTTCCAGCTTCATCTCATATGGCATTCTCACACCCCTTGCCCTTCCCCTCCTCACTGTCACCTCTTTTCTTTGTCACTGAGTACCTCTCCATTCCTCAGATACACCAGGCTCTTGAATTCTCTATGCCTCTGCATATGCTATTTCCTTGTCTTAGAAAGCCAGCCGCTTATCTTCCCCCCACCCCCCAGAAAACTCCTATTCATCCTCCAAAACCCAGCTGAAAAGTCACCTCACTACGAAAGCAGTGGGTGGAGTTAGCCCCTCCCTCAGCTGAGCTTTCAGGTCTCTGTTATCTGTGACCAGACTAGAGTCTGTATATAAACGTCTGCCCCTCCTGTTCTTGTCTCTGCCGGGCATATTGTAGGTCCTTAGTCAACGTTTGCCAACATTAATATTTGTAGACACTCAGAGCAGTGCCTGGCGCACAGCCAGGGCAATAGGTATTTATTTTTAGGCTCTCAGGAAGAGTTTTTGATGGAAGAAACTTGGAAATTCATCTTGCATCTCACTGAACACTTCTATCACAGTGGAACAGAGACAGAGCTTGTCTGAGGGTTGGTGGCATGTACAGCAGGGGACTGCTTCCAAGGGCTCATCCAAAGTCACATTCTATCAACAATTTTTAAGGTAGCATGTCAACATGTGTGTGTTAAGATTCTGATAAAAAGATGCTAGAGGAAGCAGTGTGCCGGCAGGAGCTGGTCTGTTTGACATGTGATTGAAGCGTCAGGGGAGACACAGACCCCCCCACCCGCTCATGGCACAAGCCCTGCCCTCACTCGTAGGCCCCTAGGCCCTGTGGTCAGAACCTGCCTAAGTCTCGGGATGGTAGCCAAGGGAAGCCTGAGCGGAACCCGGGAAGTGGGAGAAAGCAGGTGCTCAGCTGTGCACTGCGGAAGGGAACAGCCTGGCACCCGGGAAGGGACTGCCGCTGGCCGCAGCCGGGCTTGATTTGTGCTGTGCACGGTAGAGCCTGAGGCCCCCCAGCCTCTGATCGATGCAGGTGAGCCCAGAAGACCCCTTTATCGAGGCTGGTGTAGGGAGGTTCTTGAGAGAGCCTGTTTTCTGCCCTCCCGTGGCTGATGGAAGTGAGGGACCCACTACTTTTTTCCAAACCATTTATTGCCACTTACCACAGGCTTGGTTTATATCTGCTGCTGAGAGCAGAGTGATCCCAATTTGGAAGCCGTGGAGGTCGTTTTTCACCCACACTGACATAAGCCATGACTCTCAAAGCTGATGACACACTCCAGATAAGGTCAAATGCTCACAGAAAGGGACATTTGGTGCCTCTGTTGCTTAATCCCTGATTGCAAGGAAGCTGCAGACACTAATGGCTGCTGGGATCTGCCATCCATGTCCCCGAGGGCCGGGGTCCAGGGCCCGGGCCTCCCCGCCTGACGGTCACGCGGACACTATTCATCGCCTGCCAGGCACAGCGGGCCGGAGGCCCCGCAGACCCTGTCTTGAGAAGGTTTGGGGCCTGGAGGGGACTGTGGCGGGGTGGGGCAGGTACCGGCTGGGCGTGGGCAGGTGGTCAGTAAGCTGCACCCTTGAGGGGTCCCCTTCCCTCTCCCCATTTCTCCCCCGACCCGTGGCTGTCGGGTCTCAAGGCCCGTGAGCCTGCAATGGTGCTGATCGGGCCAGATAGTAGGTTCTGTGGGAAAGAGAAGGTGGGGAAGTGAGGACAGGGAAGCGGCTATAAGATTCTGGAGGAGTGAGTGAGAGCGCACGGCGGCCGCTTTTGTTCAACCCGAAGGAAGACACACTAGCCAACAGATCACCCACCCAGGGGCCTCAGGGAAAGCTCATGTGTGGATTTCCTCTGCAAGGCTTGGGTGTGAGAAACGTCAAGTTAAAGCTCTCTACGATTGTGGATGCTCAGTGGGGTCAGAGAGGCGTCCTAGGGGCACCCAGCAGAGTCTTGCTGGGGTCCCCAGTCCTCCAGTCACCCCCGTGGTGCTTACTGCCCAGGCCCACAGGGTCCACTGGATGGCGAGGTCCCACTCTGCGGCGTGCAGCATCCAGTCGTGGCCTCTGGCTGTGGCCTCTTGCGGTCCTGCCATCGGGTGCCGTATGCGGTGGGTGCAGTCCCTGACACCCTGGGCTCCTCCCTCCATCCATGGTGGGGCTGCTCCAGCTTCTTCACTCCTGGGAACCAGCCAGCTAAGGCGTCCGGGCTCTCAAGGTGTGCGCTTGCGTGCGAGGGCGCTGTGGGGAGCTGAGGGAGCTGCTTTCCAGAGACCAGTTCTTTCGAGGCAGAGTGCTGTGCTTCCAGGGTTGTTCAGGCTCGGGGTGGAGCGGAGGTGTTTTTTCCTCCTGGTTAGTCCATAGTCACGGATGGGAAGACAGAGATTCCATTATGGGTTTCCCCACATTCCATGATTAAAATCCCGTGCTGGGCCCTTCCGGGCCTCCTTAGGACAGCTGGCGGTCGGGCATTATGTAGTGAGTGATGGACTGCGGGACTCCGCTCCCTGTAAGTCTCCCCTTGAAGCAGACGTGGCCCCTGGAGGAGGTCTGAGGGCTTGGTGGGGTGGTGCTGTGGAGAAGGAGGGAGTCGGGTTCCCCCACTGTGAGCCGAGAACACAGGGCTGCACGGGGGCTCCTGTTTCCCTTCCTCTGGTGTGGGACCACCCGGTGTGCTCCCACTCTGCCTGTGCTCTGTGTGCCCGGCTTTACGACTCCCAGGCGGAGGGTTGGTTTGTGCAGAAGTTCCACTCAAAAGGACTTTTCGGAAGGTCACCCATGCAGTTGTTGATGCTCTGGTGTGTGGAACCTTTTGGGAAGGGCTGCCTTGGAGGGTGAACGCTTGCTCGGAGGGTGAACGCAGGGCCCCTGCTGGATCCGGGTATCTTGGATGGGGGTCCTGCCCCTCCTCTACTCTGGGCACAAGATCATTGTAAAGAAAATTACTTTTGTCCCAAGATGCATGTTTCCCACGGGTGGTTTTTTATTTCGTCCACACTCCCCAGCTCAGAAATCTCTTACCTGTCCAGTACAAATCAGATGAGTAATGACTTGCCCCCGAGGACTGTATTATGGTGAAATTCATCACAGATGGGCTCTCTGCCTTTTTCACTGATGTGGGCGTTCCAGACTGGGCTAAGCCGGGCACAGGACTGGATCACTGAAGGTGCCGGCTCGTAAACGTCCTGTACAGTGGATGAGTGACGGTGCCCTTGGCTCCTGAGTCCCCATGGATTCTCTCCCCGCCGCCCCCCCGTGCCCTGCCCAAGGGGGTACTGCTGGCCCATGCAGACGGCCCATAGTTCCGTGGGCTCCTCCGACTCTTGTTTTCCAGGAGGACCACTTGCCTGCTGAGAGCATTGTTGTGATGTTTTCCAAGTTGAGCTGTAAAGGTGTCTAGAAAAAGATGTTTCCGGCAGAATCAGAGAGGAAACAAGGTTGGCCAGGGCACATGGCGCACAGTTCTGCTGTTTTCCCTGAGATTTCTCAAACGGCTGCTGTGGTCCCGGCTCCCCTGGGTACCCCCACTCCTTCCCTGAGCTGTCTTCCCAGACACCCAGCTCAGGGCCTCAGGGATGCTCAGTGAGGGACCTTCCTCACGGCGGCGCCTGCCCTGTGGGAGTTGACTCATCACTCAGCATTTACTGTCCCCTGACTCCATTTCCTATGCGTGGCCGAGCAGGGGCTGAGACTGTGTTGAGCAGAAATGAGAGGAGGGAATCTGGCTAATTTGCTTTTTTCTCTACTTTACTCCTCAGTTCAGCTGTCTTTAGTGTACCCTGGAACTTATAAAGTGAAAACTGCTAGGAGACTTCTCTTCTCTCCCTTTTAATAAGCTCTCAAGCTGAAAAAGGCTTGTATGAGAAGAAAGGCAGCCTGAGTCAGTAGGAGCAAGGGCATTAAATAAAATACTCTTTAAGGGTCACGGGGCTCGCGGTGGCTTCGGAGGATTTTTAAATGCGAGCAAGTGGAACACTGGAGTTTGACTTTACAAAGGGAAAGGCCTGAGGGGACGAGGTTCAGGACCTGGGTGCGTCCCAAGGCTGCACACTCCCCGGCCCCTGCCCCGGTCTCCCCTTCGCTGTTCCCAGCTCACCAGCTGGGCCCGTGGAGAGAGAATCCCACAGTCTGCGGCTGAGCCGGAGACTAGCCTCCCTGTCGTTCGAGGGGGCTGTCATGCTTCCAATCCCATTGGGCCCGGTGTCTTTCCCGGCTTTAAAAACACCCAGGGAGAGCCGGAGATCCCCACAGACAGGGCAGGAGGAGCAGGCAGATCTGGGCTTTTCCTGGAAGAATCTAATTGTGGTACAGGGAAACCGAAGCTCTTTTTCCTCCCCACACCCAGTACTTACACCAGGTCCCCCTTTGCACCAGTGGGGCTCTGGACCCCTGGGAGTACCCATCCCCCTGTCAGAATAAACAGAAGTCCCTACTTTGTGAGCTTTGTAAGTCTTCTCAACAGAGTGCTTTGTAAACCTCAGGCACTGTATTCCCTTGGGCACTGGCAGCGTTAATGTTTATTCACTAGGTACCACGTTTGTGCCTTCAGAAGCACATGCTGGGGACCCAGGAATCCCTGTCAACCTCTACCAGAAGCAGGGCTCCAGCCATGGCCCCTGCATGTACCCGGACGGGTCGTTCTGAGCGGTCTTGGAATCCCTTCCCCACAGTCGTGTCTCTGCCCTTTCGTCCCCAAGGAACTCCTACACGGGCGGCCATGCAATGTCTCCCCCATCTCTGATCCCAGGTGCAGAGGGGCCCGTGGCCCCAACATCAGGGCTTAATTGTAGAGAATGATAAAGCACAGAACAGACCAAGGTCTGAGAAAGATCAAGAGGAAGAGAGAAAAAGGTTGAGGAACTCAGAGGAAAAAGAAACACGTCTTCTAATTCACTTAGAAACGGAATCTTCCACCGAACTTTCCCTTGTTCTGATTTCAACTCTGCCAGCCCTTCTCGAGCTGTCTTAGAACGTAATTGTCTCATTGTAACCTTAAACCTTGTAATTGTGCCCCAGGACAAATCAGTATTAATTTAGCTGATGTGGCATATCTTATAAATCCTATGTTCTCCCTCCAGCCTCTGTTTGGTTAAGGATTTCCCAAAAAAGTGTATATACCAGGAGAGATGAGCAAGTGTGTGCCGTTTTCAGGCTGCAGTTCTCAGCTGTCTGGAGGCTGGGGAGGAAGGAGGTTCAGCCTTCCTGATCTGGGGCGGGGGCTGGGGGATGTCTCCACTCCCACAGCCCGGGTATGTCTTAGCCATGCCTATGCTCAGGGAATTCGAGTCTTCCCTCGAGGAGCCCCAGGGACCCGATGGGTGTCATCCAGAATTTGCAGGGAAACCAGAAGGAAACCACAAATCCACGGGGGGCAGGAGAGGAGGGGGCAGAAAGATTTTGCGGTTGAATCTAAAATACAAAGGGAGGGCAGAAGCAGCGACCACAGGGATTTCATTAAGGAGACCACAAAATTTAGCCTTAAGAAGTTCACGCCCATGTGGAGACAGTGCAAGGCCCCATTTCAGGGGTAGTACAGAAGGGTTGGGAGGGCTGAGATGTAAAATTCATGCCCTGAGCTACTGCAGGCAGTAATTACCTGTGGTTATCCGGTTGCTTCGTGAAGAGCCCTGCTCATGGCTGTTTCCCAGCCTACCCTCTGCCTCTGTGTGATTTCCCATTTTTCCAGGGTATCTCTGTTCTTACAAGCACATCAGATAAATGCTCTTAAGTGAGCTAAAATTAAACTCCCAAACAAAGAGTTACAAGTGCTGTTTTATTTCTAGAGATGAAAATTGCACTAGAGTCACTTCTTTATTTGACTACATTACATTACAGTAGAAGGAAGGAGAGGGCTGTGGTACCAAATAGTAATTAACTATTTTTCCTCTGTCCTGAAAACTAGTGCGTAGTTAGATCAAAATATGACAGGGTGCATGCTCATTTAATTTTTAAATTGCTTGGTAACTTCAAATAAAACTACTACAGTGGATATGTCAGTTATTGTGTAAGTGCTAAACATTCAGTGACATATTGGAAACCGCTTTTGTATTATCTGTGTGGCACAACATGATAGCATTAATTCCTTTACCTAGTCAACAAATATATGGGACACCTACCATGTGAAGATGTCTCTGGGGAGAAGGACTGTACCTGAGAGCATCACGTCAGTCATAGGTACTGAGCAACAGGACCAATTCTGAGGCTCACAACAGTTCACCATTCTCTCATTCATTCATTCACTCAACAAGCATAGATGGAACTTCATCCCTTGGCCCAGGTTCCTGCTCACACCACGTTCACAGTTTATCAGAGAGGAAGCAATGAGAACAATTATCATGGCAAATACGCAGGTGGTACATGAGAAGCACCAGCAAAAGCATCAAGGAAGAGGGTCCCATTCATTCATTCATTCATTCATTCATATGCTCACTCAGTAGTTCATTCATCCTCAAACACTGGGGATGTGCCTCAGTCCCTGTCTGCATGGAGCTTACAGGGTGGAGGAAGGGACAGGTATTCATCTGATAATCTCATGAAGAAATGCAAAATCACAACTCTCGCAGGTGCCTCAGGGAGCGGTATCTCTTGGGTAGGGGCTAAATAGGCACAGCACAGGGAAGAGAATTTCAGGCGGACGGACTGGCCCGTGCAAAGGCCCTGTGGCAGAGGGAACTGGGTGAATCTGAGGACTGAAAGGTGGGCAGTGGGGCTGGGGGGCAGAGAGGAAGGAGGAATTGTGCGCTGAGCTGGAGAGAGGTGGAGGCGGCCCATAGGCCTTGCAGACATGTTCAGGATTTTGGTCTCTATCTGCAGAACGGTGGGTGGCTGTTTTGCCATGTGAAGGGTTGTTTAAGGGCTCACGTAGGCAGGATGTAGGCAGGGAAACCAGTGGAAGCCTGGGTGTTTGGTGGCCGTTTGTATGGGGCAGTGGTGGAGGAGACAAAGCCTGCAGTTTGGAGGTGAAAGCTGAGTAGGGGTCCGCAGGGGAGCTGGCTGGGGCCAGGAGGTGCAGGCCAGGAAAGGTCGGCACAGATGAGAGTGCAGTGGCCCAGCCATCAGATGGGCAAACACCTCTTAGGCTCAGTGACTCTTACTGGAGGTCACTGCACATAACAAGGGCCTTCAATACACCAGACGCCCTTGGATATCTATCTAACTGGTGGTCCAAGACCTTTCCCTAAAGAACTTTAATCTCCTCCTTTGTATGACAGGATTACTTTCATTTTCTGAAGCCAGTCCCACAGGTGTGCCCACCTATCGCCTACTTATCTATTATAAACCTGTGCAAATTGGGTAATTGTGTGTGCAAATGGGTGGTTAGGTGTGTGTAGGTATGTCATTACTAGATTTGCATTTGTAAATGCTCATTTCCTTAAATAACCCCTCTCCCACCCCTACTTCTCTGCTACCTCCCTGCCCCATATCACACGTATCCCCAGGTGTGTGACGGGCCCAGGTGTATCTCTTAGGTCTGCTCCATTGCACCAGCAGAAATGCCTTCTTCAGCATCCTGCCCCCAGGCCCCTATGTACCACCACACCCCATCCCACCCCTCCGTCAAGAGAAAGGGAGACACAACATTTCCCCTTCTGCCATGTTGGGTGGTAATTGTTAGCTCTGCCTGTAAATAGTATGGCCTGGAAAGTACACGTGAGAATCATGTGAGAATCAGCCCTACCTTCCCACAAGAGAATCACGGTTCGTTAATGCACTGGACACGCACACGCCAGTGCTGGGGAGACACTGCGACTTGGAGGAAAGGGCACTGGCTGTGGGGTCACACACATCTGGTCCTCATCTCAGCTCAGCCGCTCATGAGCTCTGCTGCCCCTAAAAATAAAGATAAAGCACATAAAGGGTTAGGGCCTGGCGCAAAGTTGCCCGACGGTGAGACTCTGTTACTTGTATTAATGTTATTGACCTGAATGAAGGTTCTAGTCCTAGGCCTTTTCTTGTGTGTGGAAGGGACAAAACTTAGGTGAACCTTAATTGCTGCCAATTTTCATGTCATCTGTGGTATGATATTAACAAAAATGATTTTTTTAAAAAGGAGCTAACGTGGGACAGGTACTTTATGACCCTACAATCATATGGTCTAAAAAAACCAACAAATTGTCACTTTGGGAAACCGTAAAGGGAATATCAAGTAACTAAAACATAAAAGTAGCCGTTTTTTTTTTTTTTCATTTTGCAGCCTCTATAGTAAAACACCCAAGTCGCACATTTGGTTTGGGATGGACAGGCTGAGCTTTAGTGTTGAAACCCAGTCCTGCTGGTGGAGGTAGGGTGCTGACCCTGTATGTGCCACGGTGACTGATCAAGATTCGTCCTGCAGGAGGATGGCCCAGCGTCACCCAGACCTCTGGTTCATCTGTCTGAGGAGGACTGCTTCTGCCCAGTACCCTTTGCTGGGAGAGTCCACAAGTGCCCCTCAGTGATACTGGTGATGACGTTTTCGTACTGTGTTCTTTCTGACATCAAGCCTTGCCTCTGCCGTGATGAGATGCTTCCTGAACAGCTGTGTCTCTGCGTTTTGCTGAGTCTCAGATGCGCTAAAGGATCTACCTCTCTTCATGGTAGTTTATTGGGAACTTTTTATTATTTTAATGCAAGTTCAGGTTTATTTGGAATGTAAGATTTAAGATCACTTAACATTTTTGTTTTCATTATGTTTTTTTTGTTAACTGATTTTACTTTTTAGAGCGGTTTTAGCTTCACGGAAAAAAAACTGAGCGGCAAGTACAGAGCTCCCGTATACCACCTGTCCCCCCAACAGCCGCAGCCTCCCCCTCTTGGGACATCCCACACCCGAGTGGTACATTTGTTACAATTGATGCACCTACACTGACACATCCTTATCGCCCAAAGTCCATCGTTTACATTAGGGTTCACTCTTGGTGTTGTACATTCTATGGGTTTAGACGAATGTATAATGACATGTATCTACCATTGTAGTACGGTACACTACAAACTGTCATACAGCAGTTTCACTGCCCTAAATATCTTCTCTGCTCTGCCTATTTCATTGTGTTTTTAAAAGCGACTTCTCATCAAGCAAAAAATGGCAGTCACAAAAAATGCCAGCCTGTTATTCAGAAAGATGCTGGGTAATTGCCCTCACCCTCACCCAGGAGAGTGATTTTATCTGTAGGAGGGAATTTGGACTGTCAGATTTCTTCCAAGTGAGAGATCACATGATCTGTGTTCTAGGGTTCATAAAATAACCAGTTTGAAAGAAAATGTCCAATTTGACTTACATTTTTTGGATCAATTTGAAGTTCTAGAAATTTGTGGTTTACTTTATTTTGGCAGTGTCTTCAGATTCTTCTCTTCCATCCATCTTTCATTTTGAAGCTCGATGTAGACTGCCAATTGTCACAGAGCAGCAGTTTCCGAGAAGAGAATCTAGAAGTGGTTCCAGGGAAAAGGGGAAGTTTTCACAGGATGTGTCCTGCCTCCCTTCTGCTCTGTGGGGGGCAATCTTTAAAGGGCGTCAGGACCCTCAGCCAGATGGGAGCCTTGGCCTTCCTGCAAGCCTGCTTCTTACTCCTCAGCTTGTTGTCAGAAGCCAGAGGTCCCGGGTGGCCATCCCACCTCCCAGGACCCTAAGGTTGAAAACTTGAGCATTTAATAGTTGTTAGAACTTGTTACTTCAGCGCTTGGCTAACAGACTGGACTGACAATGGTGGTTTGAGACTTAGGTGATTAGAGGGACTGCTCCTGTCTCCGAGTTTCTCCTAAACCTCATGATTCATGAGCACATCATGCTCACAATATCTAAACTCATCTTTTGCACCATAAATGGGAGGGTTTTGCTGGAAAGAACTCTCATTGGCCTGGGGCTCTCCAGCTAGCTTCATCTCTTGTCTGTTTTGTCGAGCAAAACTGCACGTGATAAAATTGCATAGAACTAAATACACATGCATACACACACCCCCAAATGGGTGTATGAAAAACTGGTAAAATCTGAATAAAGTTGGGGGGTTGTATCAATGTCAGTTTCCTGGCTGTGATGCTGTATTACCGTTTTGCCAGATGTCACCTGGGGGAGGAACTAGGGGAAGGGTATGCAGGACCCCTCTGTATTATATCTTATAACTGCCTATGATCTACCATTATCCCCAAACAAAAAGTTAAGAAAAACCAACTTTCAGTTCTTTGGTTTATACTGTCATCTCCATCTGACTTCTTCGATTTTGGTGTTCTGTGTATTCTTTACTAATCTGCTTCATTTATTTAAGTGTTAATTGACCTTTGTTTATTTGGTTTCTGTACTAGAAGCCACTCAACAGTAAGACCAAGGTATTAGGGCTTGGAGAAAGGGGTCTGAGAAGACCCTCATCCTCACAAGAGGGTAATCTATGTTCAGAAATAAGTGGACATGAGAGAGAAGAATCCCCCGGTGGAGAGAGTAGATGACTGACTCTCAACATGGATTTAAGAGTTTACAAATAGACCAGGTCTAGGTGTTAGAAAGTATAAACAGAAAATAGCACATGATTAAAAAAAAATCATTCTTTAGTTTTCTTTTGAACTTTTGAAATAATTATAGATTTACAAGAAGTTGCAAAGATAGTACAGAGAAGTCCTATGTACCCTTACTCAGTTTTCCCCATTGCTTATTTCCTATGTAACTGTAGTATAATAGCAAAACCAGGAAATTGACATTGCTACAATGTGCACATAGTTCTATGTCATTTGATCACATCTGTAGACTCTGTAACCACCACCTCAATCAAGATACAGAACTGGTCCGTCATCACAAAGATCTCCCTCATGCTACCCCTTTATACTTATACCCACTCCAGCACCCACCATTCTAGCCTCCAGCAGCTACTAATCTGTACTACATTTCTGTGATTTTGTCAGTTTGAGGATGTCATGGAAATGGAATCATTCAGTATATTACCCTTGGCCTTGGCTTGTTTTACTCAGCACACTGCCTGTGAGATCCATCCCCATTGCTGCTTGGTCTGTTCCTTTTTATTGCTGAGTCATGCTCCTTGCTATGGATGGCCCACAGTTTGTTTAACATTCACCTCTGGTGGGACATTTTGGTTGTTTCCAGCTTTTAGCTCTTACAAATAAAGCTGCTATGAACAACAGAGTATAGGATTTTGTGTTGAAATAGATTTTCACTTCTGTAAGACAGACACTCAGAAGTACAGTTGCTGGGTCATATGGTAAGTGTATGTTTCATTTCATAAGAAACTACCAAACTATTTTCCAGAGTGGCTGTACCATTTTACATGTGGGCCAGCAGTGTGTGAGAGATCCAGTTTCTTTGCACCCTGGCCAGTATTTGGTATTGTCACTGTTTTTAATTTTAACTGTTCTAGTAGGTGTGTTGTGGTATATTATTGTGATTTTAGTTTGTATTTCCCTAATGGCTAGTGATTTTGAACATCTTTTCTTGGTTTATTTGCCATCTTTATATCCTTTTTCATGAAACGCCTGGTCATGTCTTTTGCCCATTTTCTCATTCTATTATTTGTTTTTTACTGTTGAGTTTTGAGAGGTCTTTATATATATTAGATGTGAGTCCTTTGTCAGATACATGGTTTGCAAATATTTTCTTCCAGTCTGTAGCTTGTCTTTTCATCTTCTTAGCAGGGTCTGCTACAGAACAAAATTTTTAATTTTGATGAGATCCAATTTATCAATTTTACTTTTTATGAATCCTCCCTTTGGTGACATATCTGAGAGCTATTGCCCAAGGCCTAGGTCCTGATGATTTCTTTCTTATGTTATCTTCTAAAAGTTTTATAGTTTCATGTTTTACATTGAAATCTGTGATGTGCTTCAAGTTAATTTTTGTATTAGATGTGAGATTTAGGTCAAAGTATTTTTGTTTTTTTGGTTTTTTTGCTTATAGATATCCAATTGTTCCGGCACCATTTGTTGAAAACACTATCTATCCTTCACTGAATTGCTTTTGCATCTTTGTAAAAAATGGAAAATGTTGGGGCAACTTCTGGGTTTTCTATTCCGTTCCATTGATCTCTGTATCTTGGTCTTTGAGAGTAAGAAAGAAGGACTCCAGGGTCCGGGTTAGGCTCCCAGGGCCTCTGGCCTCCCCTAGGAATGGATGTGGGCCCCAGAGCTGGGTGCAGCACCCCATGGGGGATTGCCCTGCACGTGAGCATGTGTGAGGGACTCCCCAGACCACCTTCTCTGCTGCACTCCCCAGACATTGCTGTTTTTGGTCTCCTTTTCCTTCCTTTCCTTGCTTACGCATGTTCTCAGATTAAAGTGGGATTTTCTAAAGCAGATTTTTCTATCATGGGGTAAAAATTGTAAGTAAACAGAATTATCATAACAATTTAAATAGGAATAAAATATGTTTTTCTGTTTCTATTCAGAGAAGGGGAAAGGTAGCTAGAGAAGATGAAAGGAAGATCTAGATTTGTGGGTGGTAGGTGTGTGTGTTTTTTCCCCTTTTCTTCTTCAATAATAGGTACAGAGATTTTGTAAAGGACTTCAAGGCAAAAGGAAAAAAAATAGCATATACTGTTATGGGGTTATTTTTATCTTTCATTTTTATGACAACTTATTTGTACTTAAGAGAAGCTTTCCAAGGAGTTAGAAGCATCATTAAATAAAGACTGTGAAATGTGCAATATGGCTTATTTATTTAAATGTTAATTGGTCCAACGAACACTTCTAATTAGCTCTATATTTGCTTAGCAAAAAGTTTTACAAATTCCAATTGTGAAAAGCAGCTATTTTGAGCTGGTAAGCATGTTGCAGCCTCAGCCATGATTTTTCTATAGTTCTCAGCCCTTGAAGGCACAATTTAATTTTTCATGTATGCATACTAGCAACGGTAAACACTTGCGAGTGTAAAGAACCTTCTTTAATTAGCTGCACAACAATTAAAGGATTCACAAACTAAATTGAACCCTGTCTCGGTGCTTACTAGCTGAATTCTACCACCTGTCACAACAGCGCTTTGTTCAATCTGTTATGCAAAATCATTATAGCAATATAGCGGAGGGGAAAAAAAAGAGAAAACAGCAATTATTTCTTACTTTTCTCTTGAATGGGTTATTTTGGGTTATACTGATGTCAGGTTCATTGAAGCTAACCTTTTGAAATCTGTAACAGCATAATACTTCTAAGGCAGCCTCAACGTGGCTAGAAGAATATTTCGTTTTCCTCTTTTAGGAGGAAGTAGTGCTCATCCTTAAAGTGTGTGGAGACTATGATCGTTTGAAACAACCTGTTCTAACTCTCAGCTGCCTTCTCTTTTCCCCTCCTCACGAGGAACCCTCAACAGTCTCCTGTGTTACAAACACATGCACACCACTGTAGATGTGAGTTGGAAAATGACGTTCTCATGCTGCCTTTTCCAAAAACCTACCAACTCACATCACTCCACCAGTTTGATCACTTACTGCAAAAATGTGTGTGCGTGTGACTGTTAATTTTTGAAAATTAAAAAATAATTTAAAAAAAAGTTTAAACATCTGATCTACGCTGACCTACCCTCCTGCAGACAGGGTTGGAGGGAACCCTCACCCCTTTGCCGATTGCAGACACAAAGGCTTTATTGTGAGGCCCCAACCCGAAGCCTGACGCGGCGGACTCCGTGCAGTCGAGGGATAAATGTTTACATTCGGTGTTGCCTCCTCTGGCCTCTGGTCGGACTGCTGGCAGCTCTGTGGGTGCTCAATACAGAGAGGGTGGGAGGGAGGAGGGAAGGCGGGCGTGCACCTCCGCTGACGAGCGGCGCTGGGAGATGCTCTCTGGCAGTTGCTTAAAATGGCATCAAGAACATATTGTTAGTTCCAGCCTCTGAAGCATATGTGGTCTGGGCAACTCAGACGTTGAAGTGATTATAGACAAACAGCCGGGCTCATTCAGAGGGCCTGCGTTTTCCGGCATTACAATATTTTTTAGAAGTTGCCTCTTTACGTCATTTCATGAAAATGTGCGAAGAAGACAAGGCAGCTCTTTGAAAATACAAACTCTTTCCCAAAAAAATGCTGAAAGAAGGAAAGTGAGAGCCAAAGGTCAAAGGCTGAGCAAGAATGTGTTTCTCTATTTTTTCTGTTTCTTAAGCAGAGAGGAAACTCTCCCGGTTACGACATTTCAGGAATCAGGACCATCTTTGGTCAGGTCCAGGAGGGAGACCTTGCAGAGTATGGGGACTTCCTTCTTCTTGCTGCTGAAAACCAGACTCTTAGGCTGGTCCAGGGTTGGCGCATGTACATTCAAGTGAGTTACTGTTCACTTCACTGAAGTTCATGAAAGGACTGCGTGATGCAAAGTTGCAGCCCCAGGAAGAAGGCTACGTACTGCTTCCTGCAGCCTCGTCTGGCTCTGAATTTGGCTGCACTTCTCATGGCCAGAGTCTCCTGGCTCTGGGTCCATCTCTGATTGTCCCTGGCTCGCAGTGCTTTCCTGACGGCAAGGGTCTGCGCTAGGCCTTTGATGGGAGCCTGCTGGTGCCTCCGGGATGGTCCATAGTAGGCTCTCAATGATCATCTGCTGTTTAACGTAAATGGAATCTTCACTTGGCTGAGGAACTCATGGGAATTTAAGGGTGAATTCAGGCAACTTAATGCTTTCAGCCTTTCCCTCCAGTGGCCCAAGCTTCCCTTTTTTTGGCTGTTCATCTAAAATCTCCTTACCATGGTGTACTATTTATTCTCTCCTACATTCCTTGCTGCTAGTGTTGCAGAAAAAAGGTCCATGGAATGACTTCCAGGCCAGCATTGCCTTGTGGAGGGCCAGCTTACCATGTGCACAGACCTGGGTCTGGGCGCCTGCCTTGCCCTCCAGGGGCTCCCAGTCTGGTTGCAGAGCCCCAACTCCCTGAGGAAAGGTGGAGACAAGCCCAGGTGTGGATTCCTTACTGGCGGCAGGCTGGAGGGATCCACTGGTTTCCTTCACTTCCAGCTGCCTCAACTGCAGGGCCACTTGAGTAGTGGCAGCTTAGAGGGTAGATTCGTGGCACACGGAGATGGGTCCAGTGATACCATTATCAGATCCATGGCTTTAGGCAAGTTTTTTAACCATGCCTCAGTTTCCTCACTTATAAAATGGGTATGGTGATAGTAAAATTATCTCATTGAGTAATGAGAATTAATTGAAGGCACTTAGAACAGCACTAAGTGCAATAAAAGAAGTGTTGTTAGTTACCTTTATGGCCGTCCCTGTTACTGTCATCCTCGTTGCTGCTCCCTGACCTTGAAGTCTTTCTAGTAATGTGAACTCCTAAGGTCATGGGACTGAAAGAAACTTCAGGAAACCATGTCCTAGCTCAGGCTGGACAGGCTGATGAGCCTGCAGACCAGTGCCTTCTGGGAAGCTTCTTGAAGGGCACTGAGCCATCGAGACTATGCTTCTCTCTCTCTCGCCTCTTGCCAGCCTTCCTCGGGGTGCTGCTCATGGGTGTGGTGTTCTAGTCTAGAAGGCAGATCTTCAGAACCAGCATCATCAGAGTTCTCCCAAAGTGGGTTCCACCTGTGCCCACTGGAAATGGGCACTACTTATGGGAGGATGTGCGGATGCCCACCAAGAGGCATGCTTCAGTCAGATCCCTGGAGAATCCCTGTCGGAGAGAGTCAGGAGTTATTGAGCACTTGCTACATGAGAAACATGTGTGATGCGCAGGGCTCATGGGAAGAGAACAAACATTTCTAACATGTGAATTTATAATCTCATGGAGGCTTGGAGGAAAGTGGACAGCTGATCGACCACAATGGGTGCGGTTGATTTGGGCTGGGAGAAAAACAGCCCAAACAGAAGGGAGTGGGAGGCAGGAGAGCCTTAAGTGGTTAGAGGATCAGGGAAGGATCAGGGAGCAGATGCCAGGGGCACAAGTTGCAACTGGCGTTGGGCTGCTGGGGCTGGGATGGCCTCTCAAATGCATTTTCTGTGAAATCCACACCCCTTTGCTCCAGGCCAGGAGACAGCAGACTGAGGTAGGAGAGCTCTGCTCTTGGAGAAGGATAATTTGTAAGGCTATAAATACCTGAGATAGGAAGTACGTATTTGTAGCCCTGATCATTGAGGAAACTTGGATTATCTAGTGGTAACAGAGGTCATTTCCTAGATCTGTCTTACACAAAGGAACTGTGCTGCCAATTTTCCTTTTCAGGACTGGGCCATGTGCCAGGGCCAGCACAGGTTTCAGGGTTCGGCACCTGATGCACTGACCCTTGGTAAATGACTGTTGAATGATTGCATGACTGTCTCCAACAAACAAGGTTTTGTACTGCATGTGCTCACTTAAATCAGGGACCACCACAATTTGTTGGTGTTTCCCCATAAACTGCTACTAGGTTCCTCATGGTGAGAACCTTTGAAAAAACACGTTGTCTCCTAAATGATCTAGAAAGAGGTGGAGGCCAACAGGAGCCTGATGGAGAAGACAGAGGGCTTTACCATCCCCGGGGTCTCTGCTGGGGAACCATCATGTCAGACCTGCCAGTGTCCTAGGTGAGAAAGGACTTGGCTTTCGCAGCAGTTGTTGCCTCTCTTGTGCCTGTCACTTGACTCACTTATAACCTAGAACACAGCAGGTGACTGGATAAAGAACCACTGGAACACACCCCCACTCTATTTCTTCCTGGCCTAACATGCCCTGTGTGACCAACAGGTGAACTATATGGAGGCTTGGATGCTGAAAAATCTACAGAGGGGGTTCTTTCTTTTCATTTCTATGTACATTTTGCTAATTTTTCTTATCCTTACATGCAAGCTTATTTTGAAAAATCAGAAGATAGAGATGAGCAGTAAGAAGAGGATGGAAATCCCTTGGTGATCACCCATGTTGACTCTTTGCTGTGTGTCTTCCTAGACTATTTTATGCATACCTGTTTTCTTTTGCTTTTGGTATTGGTATAATAGTATAAGTATTGGTAGAATATAAGGAAAGAGGCACTGTTATAATTTGTGTATGTTGGAGGGGGGAGGTACTAATTTGATATAACATGACTGAAAGGGCAATTTGGCAACAGGTATTAAAATCTTTAAATGTGTATTCTCTTTAACCAACAATTCCACATGTAGCAATTAAACCTAAGGAAATAATTAAGAATGTGTACAAAGATTTAGCTAAAATAATGTTCATCAAAGTGTGATTTGTACACAAGGTGGGATTGTACTCCCTATGCCATTTTATAATCAGCTGTTTTAATTTAATACATTCTTCTATACCCTTTTTGATGAGTACAGAAACAATTGCATAACTTTACCATGACTTATTTATTTAATTGAATCCTGTAGGTGGACATTTAGATGGTTTTCATTTTTCCTTCTCATTTGAAGTGAAGACTGGGCTCCTTGTCTTTGGCTCACAGAAGGATGACCAGAGTTTTCTTTGGGGGAAGGAAAGTGACAGTCATGGAATCAGTGGCATTGTTTTGCCTGACCTGGTGTGCACGGTGAATGCTTGCCTTAGCAGACTCATCACCAGCCCTGGCGGGGTCTCAGGTGCGTGCCTTTGGGTTAGAGGTGGGGATACAAGAGAGGTGGACTGTGTCCTTTTTCTTGTGAGTGGGTGTGTGTACATGTGCACATACACATGCATGCACAGAGGTTTAGAGGAAGTTAACTCTGTTCTTCACTCTAGGTTTCCAGTGATTGAATCCAAACCACCCAGACCATGAGGGAGAGGGTGAAAATCCACACCCTAGTATAACTGGCCCCTCAAGGTCTTCACTGCCCCAACTCTATCTGGGTGTTAAACACTCTTCTGTACCATTTTTGATGAATGCATGGTATCCAGTTTAGAGTGTGCCCATGTGGGCCAATCCTCCACCTTTTCTTCTCCCTTCCATCCCCATCCCATCACACCTTCATCATTTTACCTCCTTCTCTCCAATACCCCATCTCTATTCCTTTTCCAGGCTGTGGCCTTTTCTCCAGGAATTAAAACATCACCACCCTCTTCTAATGCCATCAAAATCTTCTTGACCTCTGATGAGAGCTGGGAGCTGCTCTCTCTTCTACCAGTTTCAGCAGCAGAGAGGGATACTGGTAGGGTGGAGGAAGGAAGCGAAGGAAGGACATCAGTGTGGCCTCACATCTGAATTGCAATCTGTTTTTGTTTTCTTTGTTATTTGTTAACTATCCATCCATCCATACATACATCCATATATCCATATCTTTCTATCTATCCTTCCATCTGTGATAGCTAGAATGGTATCTGGCATAGAGTAGTTGCTCAATTAACATTTGTTGAATGGATGAGTGAATGAATGAATAATATAAAAGTCAGAACTTTTGAACTTGTAGAGTTTATTTCCTATGAACAGCCTGCAACAGGTCCACCTATCAGGTTCAAATTACCCTGCAAACATAACTTCTATACCTTGTTCTGCTGAAAGGGCATATTGAGACCTCCTAATCTTGCAGAGCTCTCTTTTCTAATGTAGTCATACTTGGGAGGCATCCTGCCTAATTTTCTCCTTCCTAATCCCTGGTCTCCCCACCCTTTCCTCTCCTTCCCTTGGCAGCAGGCCAGGAAGAAGGGCAATCGAGTTGCACTTTTATAAATCACACTTTGATGAACATTATTTTAGCTAAATCTTTGTACACATTCTTAATTATTTCCTTAGGTTTAATTGCTAGATGTGGAATTGTTGGTTAAAGGGAATACACATTTAAAGATTTTAATACCTGTTGCTAAATTGCCCTGCTTTCAGTCATGTTTTATCAAATTAGTACCTCCCCCCTCCAACATACACAAATTATAACAGTGCCTCTTTCCTTATATTCTACCAATACTTATATTATTATACCAATACCAATACTGAGTATTATTTAGCAAAGTAATATCAATTTGATATGGAAAATGTCTCATTTTACTTTTCATTTCTTGAGCTTAATATATATGTATATCTATATTTTATGTAGTTATTAATCTATATACCTTTATATCTGTATCTGTATATATCTAAAGATAGATAGATGTTTAATGAAATGTCTATGTTTGGCGATTTACCTGTTCACGCCCTCTGTGTGGTTTCCTTCTGGGTAGTTGAATTTTCTTTTGAACTGTAGGATCTCTTCATACATCAAAGATATTAACCCTTTGTCTTTTACATATCTTGTAATTGTTTCTTCCAAGTTTTTCACGTGCCTTTTAATTTTGTACATGGTGCTTTTTAATGAGATAAAGGGATTTAAGTAATCAAATCTTTTAATCTATTCCTTTGCTGTCTTTGGTGTCATGCTTTGAAAATAATTTCCTACCCCATTATTATATTAGTATACTAATATACTCCTAAGTTTACCTTCTTATGTATTTATGGTTTTAATCTTTAATATAAATCTTTAATCTATCAAGTATTTATATTATTAGGGCAAAATTTTATATCTGTACCCTACACACATATATACATATTCATGATTTGCTATTACAAATGAGATTTTAAAATTATATTTTCCAAATAATATATAAGACTATATAGGAAAACTATTTTTATTTTATTTTGTTTTTACATAAATAAAACAAGTTTTAAGAATTACATTAGAGAAATATAGAATGAAAAGTGAAAGTCTTATTTAAATCTCTCATCTCCACTCCAGTTCCTCGCCGTTCCCCAGATAATGATTATGAGTGGCTTGATGTATCTCTGTCTGTATATACATAAATACACACCAAATATAAAGGAGTTCTTGTTCTCATTCTTTCTCCAGTTAGAGAAATGCTACAATAAACATTCTGGAACATACATGTGTGTTTCTATATTAGAGATAACTATAGGTGGTATTAAGTTAAATTTTCATGGATATTGCTGAATTGCTTTCTAAAAAAGGAGCACCAATTTACTTTTCTGCAGATAGTGAGTGAGAGTGGTCTTGCTGACAGTGGGGAAATAAAGCTCTAGTTTTGGGCAATATGATACACCAAAACTATTTTAATTTTATATGAATTTTCCTTATCTTTTTCATAAAGATATACTTCCCACTTATATGACTTCCTTTATAAATGTCCTCTTTATATTTTTATATATTTTATTGTATATTTGTTCTTTGCCTTCATGATATAAAGGAGCACTTTATATATCAATATCCATATGTTGTGCGTATGTGTGTGGCAGAAGAAAGTTTTAAAAATTTTGCTATCTTTTGAATAATGGCGTTTGAGTCCTCTTTACTAAAGATTATGAAAAAAAATTTTACATTTTTGTCAATGACTTCGTAGTTTTTTTTTTTAATTTTATTGAAGTATAGTTGATTTACAATGTTGTGTTTAATGTCTGCTGTACAGCATAGTGACTCAGTTATACATATATATATTCTTTTTCATATTCTTTTCCATTATGGTTTATCACAGGATATTGAATATAGTTCCCTGTGCTACACAGTAGGACCTTGTTGTTTATTCATCCTATATATAATAGTTTGCATCTGTTAATCCCAAACTCCCAGTCCTTCTCTCCCCCAACCCCTTCACCCTTGGAAACCACAGTCTGTTCTCTATATCTGTAGATGACTTCTTAGTTTTAAAAATATTTTTGTGTGAAGTATTTCATGAGAGGTATTTGTCTAAATGGTAGCCCATTGTCCCAGTACATTTACTCATCATTCTGTTCTTTCACTGCATATGAGTCATTAACTTTATCTAAACCACGTGTCTCTTCGGGAGTTCTCTATCTGGTCTCTTGACTTATTTATCTACTCCTGTATATGACCCTATTATTTCAATTACTATAGTTTTATTATATTTTGATTTGATAGTTTACATGCCCTCTCCTTATTCTCCTTTCTTACAGTTTACTTGGCAGTTATCACCTTTTTTTGAGATGAATTTTAGATTTCACTTGCTAAGTTTGATAGATGATCCTTTCAGCAATTTGGCTTGATTTATAGCTTAATTTCATAAAAATTTACATATTTACAATATCATCTTTCCATCTATGAACATGGTATATCTCTTTATTTATTCAGGTCTTATTTTATGCACGTCCATAAAGTTTTATGTTTTACTTCATATAGGTCTTACTCATTTCTTATTATATTTATTTCTGTATGTTTAAAATTTTCCTCTGATAATTTATAATTGGTTTTTAACGTATAAGAAAACAATAATTTTCAGTGTATTGATCTTATCTTTGACCTCTAATTGCACATTTATTAGTACCAACAGTTTTGTACTTCATTCTTTGGATTTTTTGCATATAGTCATTTTCAGCTGTTAACAGTGACTGTTTTGTCTGTTCCTTGTCAATAATTTTATCTCATAGTTTCTTTTTCCTCTATAAAAATCACATTGTTTGCATTGGCTAAGACTTCCAGGACACAGTGTCTTGTTGCTAGCTTTAAAAGAAATGCTTCCAATATTTTGCCATCAAACATAATGTGTGATGTAGGCCATTTATCGCTTTATAAATTAGGAAGGAATGTTAAGTTTTATCAAGTGTTTGGGACATTGTTGATATAATATGGTTATTCTCCTGTAAGATGTTAATATGGTGAATTGATAGGTTTCCTGTTGTTGAATGATTCTTGAATTATTGGAGTAAACTGTGGTTGTTCTTTGATGAATTATTATGTTATCTTTATATACTACCAGGTTCATTTCACTGATATTGTATTTAGGGTATTTACATTGATGTTTATAAATGAGATTGTCCTATAGCTTCTATAGGTAGTAACTGTGTTAGTAGTAGTTCTTATTCCTCCTCCCCCTCCTCTTTCCTCTCCTCTCTCCTCCTCTCCCTCCTCTCCCTTCTCTCTCTCCTGTTCCTCCCCGTCCCCCCTCCTCCCTTTCCTTCTCCTTCTCATCCTCCTACTGCTCAATGAGTGCCCAGTGAGTCTGGGGGCTTATTCCTCCTCCTTTTCTTTTTTCTCCTTCCTCCTCTTTCTCCTCTTCTTCCTCATCCTTCTACTTCTCTTTCTCTTTTTCCTCTATGCTATACCTAGTAGCACTATCCTAGTCTCAGAGAATGAAATGGGGAGTTTTCTGTTTTTCTGTGCTCTGGGACAGTTTATAAACATAGAGATAACCTTCCTTTGAAGGTCTAGTAAACTATGAGCATAAAACTGGGCCTTTTCTTTTCTTTTGATGTAGCTATTCATTATCTTAAATTTCTGCTATGGTTATTACTTTATTCAGGTATTTAACTTCTCATTGAGTTATATCTGATCATTTTTATAGATAAATCATTCATTTTAATGGAGATTTTCAAATTAAAGATATAAAGTTCTGTATTCTTTTATAATTTTTAAGTCTCCTTTGTATCTGAATTTATTTCCCCTTTCTCAGTCCTAATGTTTATTTGTATATTCTCTCTTTATTCCTATCCACTTTGTCAAGTTTGTTTTCTTGGTCTTTTCAAAGAACCAGCTTTTAGTGAGTCTTCCCCCACCCCCCCCAGAGGGCAGGGGGAAGAGGATGTTCTATTTAATTAGTTTCTACTGTTATTTTTATTAATCCCTTCCTTCTATTTTCTTTGGGTTTATTTCTACTTTTTTCCCTCAGCTTCTTGAATTGAAGGCTTAGTTCATTTGTTTTCAATCCTTTTCATTTTCTATTCATTACATTTAAGGTTACAAAATTTTTTTTGAGAACTGCTTTAGCCACCTCCTAGAAAAAATTATTTTGCTATCACTTTGTTTTTACTTTTAATTAATGTGGTTAATATGATTTCTATGTTATGGAACCTTATTGAAGTATGTGTGGTCTAATACATGTAACATCTTTGAAATGTTTCATGGGTATTTGTAAAGATTTCACATTTTCTTTTGGGTATGGACTTCTTTCACTATACTCTTATTTTTAAATTTATTGAAAAAAATCTACTTTTCATATGAATATTTGAGGAAGATATTGGAAAATTTCCCTTGATGGATTTGTTAGAGTTGCATTAAATTATTCCAGTTTTTGCATCATGTATTTTAAAGCTTTGTTGTTGAGTGCACAGAAGTTTTGACGATGATGATTTCTTGCAGTTTTCTAGTAGATTGTACCCCTTTTTTGACATAAGAATCCTCCATTACCTGTTTAGTATTTTTGCTTTAAATTATATATTTTTGATATATTGCAATACCTATTTGATAATATTGCAATACCTATTTTTATTTTGTTAACATTGTTTCATATGTGCTTTTTCCATTCCTATATTTTCAACCTTCATGTGTAAGCTGGTTCTCACATAAAGAGTATAAAATTGGGGAATTGTGGACATATATTTAACCTAATCCAATATCTGATATTCCCTCTCTTTTATGATTTTAACCCATTAACATTTATTAAGTTTACTGACATGTGGTTTTATTCCTGCTATCTTATTTTATGTTGTCTGTTACCATGTCACATCAAATTTTTTATTTTAATTCTTTTCTCCCTCTTATTGTATGGATCGAATTCTTTTTGTTATATTTTCTTTTATTTTCTGATTTAGAAATTGTATACCTGGGATCTAGTCATATAGTGGTAACACTTGATTTCTAATATGTACATTTAAACGTGAGTGTGTGTGTGTGTGTGTGTGTGTGCATGTATGTGTACGTTCAGCATCCATAGCCTCCCTTCAACAAAACAAGAAGTTTTGCATGCTCTCACTTTTTATCCGATCTGTCATCTGGTCCCAGTCCCACCTCTTTCCCCCTTCCTTTTATGTTAAAATGATCTATGATTTTAATTCCAGACTTTTTCTTAAACATTATGCACTATGCATTATTTAGACTTAAATATAAAAGTTGACTGACATTTGGTTCACTCCTCTTTTAAAATTTTGCTTCTTCTGTTGTATTAATTCCTTCAGAGATGTCTGAGTCCTTTCATGTCTGAAAATGTGTTAATTTTATCTTTCCCTCAATGCTATGTATTGAAGTCTAGGTTCATAATAACTTCCTGAGCCCCTTGATAATATTCCTTGATTGTTTTGAGACATCTAATGTTGATGACAAGTCTGATGACAAACCAATTCTTACTCCTTTTTGGATAAGCTATTTCTTTTTCCTTTTCTTTTCTCTTCTCTTCCTTCCTTCCTTCCTTCCTTCCTTCCTTCCTTCCTTCCTTCCTTTCTTTCCTTCGTTCTTTCTCTTTATTTTTCCAATTTTTGTCTTCTTCTCTGAGTCTGGAAGTTTCTTTGGATGTGACAGTATGTAAACTTTTTTTTTTTCTTCAGAAAATTTCCCAGTGCCTGAGGGATTCTTTCAAAGTTAATTGTTTTTTTTTATGTTTTCAGTCTACAGACATTTTCTTTTTCTACTATCATCATCATCATCATCATCATCATTATTTCTTAACTCTTTATTGGCTTATTTTCTTTCCAGAATTTCTATTAGATGGATATTAGACCTTCTGGATTGTACCTCCATGTCTCTTAATTTTTCTCCTTCACTTTCCATTTCTTTCTTTCTGTTTTGTGTGTGTGTGTGTGTGTGTGTGTGTGTGTGTGTGTGTGTGTGTGTGTGTGCTACTTTCAATATTATCTTCCATGTTAGAAATATGGCCTGGACCAAGTATATTTGTTTTTTCAGATCTTCAATTGACTTTTAAAAAAATATATACAATTAAAATTTGTATTTCCAGCACCTTTATTTTTTTCTTCTCTGATTGCTCCGTTTCCAGGCAGTCATTTCTCTCTTAGAGGGTGAAATATTCTCTTTATTCTTTCTAAATATATTAATGAGAATTTTTAATTAAATTCTTCCTGTTCTCTAAATTATTTTTGTTTCTTTTGGGTTCATCTTGATTTTTCTTTTTGTGTGTTTTGAGCTTCTCTCATGTGTCTAGTAAGCTTTTTGTCACTTGTGTTTATGAGAAGAGGACTAGTGACTTAGTGTGGGCAGCTGGCAGGTGGTTCTGTAGGCTCTGTAGGTCTGGTATTCCACAGGCCTCACCGTGGAATGGGAGGGATGCTTTCTGGCTTCTTAGTGAGGAGGACTCCAGGACAGTGGAACCCCCCATAAGGATGTGCACTGTGGGGTAGGCAGGCAGGAAAGTGGGCAGCCTGGGACTTGCCTGCCTTCCTCCACACCCTGTCCCCACCCACTGGCAAGGAAGTGGGTGTTCACTCTGGCAGTGCGAGACTTGGGGTCCTTGCCTTTCTAGCAGGGCTGCCCTGCTATTTTCTTCTTTATTCTATCAGAAATTAAGCTCTTCTCTGCTTCTTTTCAAGCCCCTGTCCTCACTCTAGGACAATTTTAAGGCCAGGAGCTTCATGCCTTTATAGGGTAGTATTTGGTTCTTGGCTTTGGGGATGAGGCTCTCTTCTGCCACTGTATTTTCACTCAGAGTCCTGAGTTTCTCTGGATCAATTCATTTCTTTCAAGTTATTTCCCTGTAGTGTGTTTGGTGTCTTCCTATCAATATGATCCCATCTATTTTCCATCTTCCAGGAATACGTCAAAATTTCCGGCATGCTGATGACCCCTTTTCTTATTTTCTAACACCCTGAGGGAATTGTTCTGCATGAAAAAAATGTATGCCGTTTCCAGGGCTTTGAAGTGGCAGAGAAGGAGAGTAGGTGTGACTGTTTGCCACCTTGGTACAATCCACTGCTGATATTTTTTTTTAAATATTGACTCTCTGGCTTTTAATATTCAGTGGCGTTTTCTAGAGGGTCAAACATATTATTGGAAAGTATGATAATTTTTTCCTATTTCCAATATTTATAGTTCTTACTTGATTTTCTTTGCTAGTTGCATTGGCTAGAACTTCCATAAGAATATTTAAGAACTGTGGTGACAGGGCATCTTTACATCTTTAGTTTGTTTTAAATTTTGATGAAAATGCTGCTAGTGTTTTACCATAAGTCATGTTTTGGGGTTGTTTTGAGATAGGTATTTTGATGAACTTATTTTGGTATTACCAAGCATTTTTTTAAAAAATCAGAAATGAATACCCAACTTTGTTAGAGGCCTTTTTGCCATCTGCCAAAATGTTTTTGTTCTCTGGCCTATTACAATAGATTTCTGAATATTGTGTCATCCTTCCTGATGCCTATGAAGTGTTCCTGGGAGATAATCCTTCCTAAAATGAAGGCACCATCCTCGACCTACTCACCATATAATTTCTTCCCTTCTCTGGAGAAGGCAGCCTTTCCTGGTGATATGCCTTCATATATTCACATTGTGTTGTGGGTGTACCATGGATGAGAGGACATCAACTTAATGCCCTTTACTCCATTGAATCTAAATGGTGGACACTTAGTAAACGATTGTTGAACTTAAGGGAGCTATTTATTTAGTCTTCTGGGGTTTGTTGTAAAAATCCAAATATCCCAGGAGAGAAGATATTCCGAAAGTATTTATAACCTATGACTCAGTTTTCCAGTCCTAGAGCAAGGCTTACAACAAGGTGTCCTAGACTTACAGAACCACCAAATATCCCAGGAGGGAAAGTGTGTGTCCACTGCTTCAGGAGAATGCATCTTTGTTTGTTCACTTCCGTTATATTTTGGAACATCACTTTGTGTTAGGCACTGTGGCTGGGGACTGGCAGAGATGGGAGACAGAGCGGGTGCTCCTCTGAGGTGGGTGGCGTGGGTAGGAAAGGCTTTCTGTGACAGCGGACCAACCCGGAAACTACCTGTTTCCTTCATACGACCATCACTGTGGCACCACTTCTGGGAATCATATATTTTTTTTTTTTAAGGTTTTTTTTTTTTTAATTATTAGCACCTTTAATTATTATTTATTTTATTTTATTTTGGCTGTGTTGGGTCTTCGTTTCTGTGCGAGGGCTTCCTCTAGTTGCGGCAAGCGGGGGCCACTCTTCATCGCGGTGTGCGGGCCTCTCACTATCGCGGCCTCTCCCGTTGAGGGGCACAGGCTCCAGACGCGCAGGCTCAGCAGTTGTGGCTCACGGGCCCAGTTGCTTCGCGGCACGTGGGATCTTCCCAGACCAGGGCTCGAACCCGTGTCCCTTGCATTAGCAGGCAGATTCTCAACCACTGAACCACCAGGGAAGCCCTGGGAATCATATTTTAATCAAAAGTATGCAATTAAAACACTTCCATCTCATTTATTTCATTCCAATCCAACTAAGTATCTATGGCCAGTTACCCCCAAAATTTTAAGAAGGTGTTGAAGATTGATATCTGCTGAATGGAGGTGGGCTTTCTTTCATTTCAGCTTTCTCTTCAAAAATAACTTTTATATTTTTCTGATTAGAGAAACAAGGCATGCCCATGAAATAATTTGGAAAATACACAATCGTCATCAGAAGATAAATAATCCCACCCCCCGCCTCAGAGATAATAATTTGTTAATAATTTTTTACATTTCCTTTCATTGTTTTATATACATATATATTTTTAATTTTCAGAATTGGAATCAAGCTGTAATCATAGTTTTCTGTTTCACTTAAAATTATGGCCTGAGCATTTTCCCATCCTCTGAAATATTTTTTGAAAGCATGATTTCAATGCACAGTATTTGTAGCAGTGTTAATTTAACCATCCTCCCACTCTTGGACATTTGGGTCAACTCTGTCTTTTGTTGCGATAAGTAGCACTTCAGCACAGTTTTGTCTTTGTCACTGATAGCATTGTAGGTTTGTTCTAGGAGTGGAAAACTGAGTCATAGGTTATAAATATTTTTGAGACTTTTGATATATAATGCCAAACTGCTTTCCAAAAAATACTACCAACTTACACCCTTTCCAGTACTATATATAAGAATGTTCCTTATCTGTTACCAGTAGCAGATATTGTCATGAAAGATGCACACATATGAACACGTACACACGTGTGTGTGTGTGTGTGTATGTGTACGTGTCTGTGTGGCCTATTTTTTAAGCGATAAATGTTGTTTCTGCTGTTCTAAGTCACATTGCACCCAAGACAGACAACATAAAGGAAACTTGGGTGAACAAGATAAGATGAGAGCTGGCTGTGTAAATGAGTCAACAGTGTGAGGTCTGGGTAGGAGGAGGGCAGGGGCGTCCTGGGGAAGGCGCCGTTGGCCTGGGTCCGAGAAGAGGCGATGTGTTCCCTCTCCTGATGTGCTCACATCTGGGGAGGCTTTGGCATGAGGCATGCTCAGCGCAGCTCGCCCCATCCAAGCAGGACTCCCAAGGTGTCCTCTGGTCCTCCGTGGCCTTGCCAGGCACAGAGAAGCCATCAGTGGCCCGGGGCGCTCAGTGAAGAGGAAAGAAAGCAGAGCAGAGAGGGGACAGAGCTCTCCCCAGATGCTTCTTATTGGGGCTGGAGCAGAGGCCAGACTGTGATGCTGGCCCCAAGATGAGTCATGGCCTGGTGCTCGAAGGAGCTGGGCACCAAGTGTGCTGGGCACCCAGCCTGCATGTGACACTCCCCGAGATGTCACGGGGAACTGCTTGTGAGTGGCTGAGAACAGAATCTGGCTTAATGCTTTTAACAAGTTAATGTTTGTGCTCATGGGCTCTGTGCACATTTAAGAATTAATTAAATCCTTTAAGGAAGTCATTTATGTTTGAGACCGAAGAAGACACTCAGGGGCCAAAACTCCCCCAAAGAAGAAGACCCAATCACACAGCTCTACGCCTTGGCAGGACCCGCAAGGCCAACTTTCCTACAGCCTGATCCACAGTGCACTCAGATATCTTTAACCCGTTCTTTCCACAAGGCTCCTGGGGCAGCATATTAAACTCGAGTTATTTTCAATTTCATCTAAGGTGTCTCTATCCAATGCATTTTCTTCAAAGTCTGCAATGTGGGATTCAAAATCTCTCAGCATCATCAAAGTCTTAGGAAAATATATTACTAGGAAGTGGAGCTGCTACTTGTGTGTTAATTACAACAAGCCCGGCTGCTGCACAGATAATCTCCAGCGTCAGAAGCATCAGCTCGGGCAATATCAGGAAAAACAAAATCTTTTTAAAAAAACATCCTGAATTCTCTCTTTCACCCTTTGAGGAAAAAAGTGCGGTTCATTGTGAAGCTAAACCTCATCTATTTAGTTGTTCTTATAAAGATCTCAGCGATATTTGAAATGTTCCTCTCTTGAAAGAGAAAAACCAAGGTAGATTTTCAGGATCCAGTCCCAGAACTGCTTTGCTATTTTCAGTCTTTATCTGCTTTTTCAGAGGGAAGTCTGTGGATAACCCGTTCGGGCCAGGTTCTGGGTGCCGGGAGATTTTGACCATGCTTAATACAAATATGTCAATCATATGTGTTTGTTTTTTGGTTGGTTTCACTGTCTCTCCTTCACTTGTGAGCTGAAGCTGGTGTTTGCAACAGACAGGACTCTTCTCTCCCGTGAACTTGAAGGGGAGCAGGGATCTCGTGTGATGAGGTCCCCAGGGAAGGGCAGCGGGAAAGCCCAAGGTCTCAGGGGAGTGAGGGCACCCTGTCCTCCCAGGAAGATAGGGCAGACCTCTGACCCTGATGGCATTCTGTGGGCTTTGGAGGGAATAAAGGTCAAAGACAGGCATGGGGATGGCACAGGAGGCAGAGAAGGGAGGAGTATATTTTCAAATTAAGTTTTTTTTTTTGAATGGGGAGGAAAGGCCAGTTTATTCCCACTTATTCAGAACTTCTTAAGGGAGTCCTTACCCACTCTGATCAGAAAGTCCTCACTGGCTAAAGGAAGGGCTGTGCTGACGGGGGAGAAACCAACCATTGAGATGTCCATGGCAACTTTGGGAGATGTAGGGACCACCACATCAACTGCCTGGGGTCACAGGGTGAGAGGCCTGCACTGCGCTGCCCCCAGCTCTCCAGGGGGAAGCCCTGCTGGCTCCTGTGTGTCCCTAACACCCTGTACCTTTGTCAGCTCCCTCTGTAAGAGAGAGCAGGCCTCAGGCAAGAGCCTGCTGCAGGCAGCAGTGTTCAGCCAGAATTTAATAACATTGTTCTCCTTTTATTTATTTTTATAATTACCTTTAATTTAGAGCAAGTGATACAAATTTCCATTTAGGGTAATGATATAGTTTCCTTTTAAATGCATTAAAGTAAAAAATAGTGAATTAATTAAAAAAATATTAGCAAGGGTACAAAAACACAGCAAAAACGAGAAGGTGGTTTATTGCAGTGCAGCTCTGTGGCGAAAAGCGTCGGGAAGGGATATGTGGTGCCTGCAATTGGGACACGGCTGAAAGCCCTTTTAAGCTGTTTTCATTTTATTTATTTTCTGAAACAGGTGAGCAGACCCTGAGCTACTGGAGAGTTTAGGATTTTAGGAAACAGAGCTCTGAGGAAAAACCCCTGAAGACAGACACATTGATCCCAGAGGTTTAAAATGGATCCAAGCCTCAGGAAAGTGCACCAGAAAGATCCCTGAGAGAGCAGCCCCTCTCATTAGGACTATTAGTTTTCCTAGAAAGGACTAAGGATGCCTGGTAAACCTAAGGGCCCTATTGCCAGAGAGGTTTACTAGATGTCAAGCAATATGATGGATTCTGATTTTTTCCCCCCTCACCTTTCTCTGAATTCTCGACACCTCCTTGTATGACACTTGGGACAAGTATCCCTTGGGACACTTACTGTACTCTTCCTGCTCTCAGTTCGGTAGCAGGCCAAGACTCTGTTCTCTTCTAGAGGAGACTTGTCCAGGCTCATCTCCACAGTGCTCATATTACCTAACACATGAAAGATGCTCATTCACTCCATCCATCCATCCATTCATCTACTCATCCTTCTATCCATCCACCCAAACATCCGTCCATCCTTCTATCCATCCATCCATTCACCCAAACATCCATCCATTATTCCATCCTCCATCCATCCATTCATCCATGTTTTTGTCCTTCCATCCACTCAATAAATATTTATTAAGAGTACTCTGTATATTTCACAGTAAAAAGTTAAACAAAAAAAAGGTCTTCTGGGTGCCCCCAGCACTCAGGTGGGCATCAGGGATATAGCAATAACTGCAGAAGACATTGCTTCTACCCTTACAGAGTTTATGTCTAATGGGGGAGGTAGAAATTGAACCAGTGGCGGTTCTGTGCCAGGTTAAATGAATGAACGAGTGAACAAGTGGATCTGGAAATCCCTTTTCTCTCTCACAGCTGGGCATTGGGGCTTGTGGAGTCGAGGGATGCTGGGGGTGAACAAGCAGTTTCGTCGATCAGAGGTTGCACACACGGGTCCCTGGCCAGCTGGGTCTCCTGGAGTGAGATGACAGGCGCTGCAGGGCCTGCTCACCTGTCCCCAGCCACCGAGGGCTTGCCCAGCCTGTGTGAAGGGTACGCAGGGGCAGGGCTCCCTCCCGGGGGCTCCGGCAGCAGCGAGGCTGGCAGCCGCAGCAGCTGTGGCAGGGCACGGGGCAGGGGAGTGGTCGCTGCAAAGGGCGGCGGGGAGGTGGGGGCAGGTGGGCGGGCAGACAAGCAGTAACATGACGGGTTCCAGGGGAGGCCAGGCGCTGGTGGTGTCGGACTCCCTGCCAGCCAACTGAGTGTGGCCTCTGGAAGCCAGACACGGTGGGGCAAGTTTCCCAGGGCCTGGGCAACACATTCTTCACCCAGGCCCATGTGCTTTGCCAGGGGCCTGGGCTGCCTCCTTGCTTGCTTGAGTACACGCTGGGGGTGGGGAAGGCTGGCTCCTGGTGGCCACCCCGAGGCTTAGCTAATGCCAGCCCAGGGACACTGTCTTCAGGCCGCAGGGATGGCTGGAGACGAGGCCTGGCTGCAGCTCATTTTCATTCTCCCTTTACTACTCCGCCTGCTCCGGGGTGCCCCGTTTCAGACCCCACGTGTCCGGATGCCCTTGCGTCTCTGACATGCATGCGGTGGGCTGCAGAGGGTCCTGCGCTTGGAGCAGGAGCTCTGGGCGGGAGCCTGGCCCCTCTGTGGCTCTCTGTACAGTGAAGAGGAGGCCAGGAGTCCTCACAGCGCAGGGTGGGCAGGGTGGGCAGGAGGAATGGTGGGTGAGGGGGTGCTTTGTAAACCACAAAACATGGAGTACTCTAGGGCATCACTTTCCTTCATCAGCCGGTAGACATCTTTAGTGAGCACTTTACAGTCGGCTGAGCGCTCAGAGTTCTGCCCTATTACAGGGCAGCTTTGGGATCTAAGGAAGTTGGGGGGCATCCCTGGGAAAGTGACATTTGGCTGTGGATCTGAAGAAAAGGTTACCCAAGGTGCGGATGGGGAGAGGAGGATTGATAGAGAAGGAAGAGCACGTGCAAAGGCGCTCTGCTGAGAGAGAGCCTATTAAATCCACGCAAACCTTCTGAAGACTTCTGGACTACCGTGAATAAACAGATAAAATCACTTTCCCTTGAAGCAAACAAGAAAAGCCCTATGGGAAAGACCCAGTGGTGGAATTCCAGATCCCTCAGCAAATGGCAAGGAGATGGTTGGGCAGGGTGAGAAACGCATTCTTGGTGCCCACTGTGGAGGCTTAGTCTGCATCCAGGGCACACAGGAGAAGGCTCAGTGTTCCTCCTCCCTTCACACCAGACACTTCTACAAGAGCCCAAGCCAGTGTGTGGCTCAGGACTCCGGGGTGTGAGTGGAGCCTCCTGGACCTGGCTGGTCTAGATTTGAATGAACTCAGTGGAAGAGAGCAAAGATGGGAATGAATTGTCATGATCCTGGGCAGGAGGAGACTGGATGAGCAGAATAGAAGCTGAGCGGTGCAGGGGGTTGTGGGGGGGGTCTGGAAGAGAGGATGGAGTCTTTTATCAGCCAAAACTCCTTTGGTTTCACGTGAGAGGAAATCCAACCCTAACCAGCTTAAAGCACCAGGAGATGTAACTGCAAAGTATGTAAATGGTTCAGCTTCAGGTGTCATTCAATCCAGGAGCTCAAATTATGTCACTTAGCAGCTGACTTCTCTCCTCTGCCTCCTTCCTGGCCTTGTCCCAGGGTGCTACAACCCCACCTCCAGCAGCTTCAGACTCGTGGTAGCAAAATGGCTGCCCAAGCTCCAGACCTCGTTGGAGTGTGTCTGAAGTGCCTGTAGCTCACTAACAAGCCCTAGCTCTCACTCTCATTGGCTTGAATTAGGTCCTGTGCTGAGCCTTGAACCTATCACCAAGGCCAGGGTTTGGAATATTCTGATTCGCTCACATGAATCCCACAGTCAGGATCTGAGGGTTGGCTACATCCCACCCAAACCCCAGGACGGAGGAGGAAGAGAGGGCTTCCCTCATGCAGGGAGAGTGGTGGATGTGGGTGGAGGGAGATGAGTGTCCATCCGAGCGTCTGCAGTTGGTGGAGGAGTCTGCACCAGGTTAACTCTGCTCCCCAGTGGTACGGGCAGGAAACCGTCCCCATGAGTGTGCAGATGTCCCTGATCCCAATAAAAGTCCTGAGCATGGGAGTGGTATTTACGGGAAGCCCCTTCCCAGATAGAGGGCTGGCTTCAGTGCCAGGTCTCCCGCCTAGCAGAGCTGTGGTGGCAGGAGCTGGTAACACACCCAGCTGGGTGTGGCTGTGGGGACGCCCCCTCCACAGGTGGTCTACCTCGGCAAGATCTTTGTCGCACTCGAGGGAGCTACAAACAGGTAATGCTTGGCTTCCGCAGGCCTGTGTTATGAAGAGCTTGAGTTACAAAACGCTCTGGCTATTAAAAACCTGCTACTGACTTTAACGGCAATAAAATATCTGCTGTTTATGAGTAATTAGCCACTTCTGAAAAAGAGCTCTATTCCTTTAAATTTATGGGGTGCCTTGATTTATGCATTTCATGGGGGGATGTCATGTTACATCACATCAGCTTGATGTAATTTGATGCAAATCAAACACATGAACGAGTGAATGGAAACATTCTCTTCTGCCTCCTGAAGAGTGTTTCTAAATGGAAGTATTTTGGGGCCCCACTCCATCTTTGCTCTTCTTGCTTTCTCAGGAAAGACTTGGGGGGATCCTGAACTTCTTCAGTCCTGGGTGCACTGGCTGCAGCCTCTGACCGCCCTGCATGTGCCTCCTGGGAGGATCTCACATCCCTGAGGGTGGCAGGAACTCAGCAGCAGCTGGTTCATGAGCTTCACGCCGGGCTCCAGGCTAATAGACTTCCTTATTGTAAGGACCCCAAGGTGCATCAATACACACAGGACATGATATAATCAAGAGTCTAATTTTATATTATCTGATTGGAGAAGGAATTATGAAAAAAAGAGAGATTGGTGAGTTTGGGGTCTGGTGGAGGAAGCTATATTGTTGAAGTCTTTTGGTAGCTGCTGGCCCCCATTTGGCTGCTGAGGGGGTAGAGGCAAGGACATTCCAGAATTTGTTGGTTACACTATACATCTATTTAGTTGTGCATTATTTTTTCTTTCATCCACCCAGCCAGCCAGCTAACCAGCCAGCCAGCCAGCCAGCATTTACTTAGCTTCTACTAAATTTCTTGAGTGTTTAGGAGGTAACCAAGGGCAGTAAGAGACAGACACATATCTACTAATTTGCTATGTAACTTTAGGGGGGTCATCACCTATCTTCTGGCCTCAGTTTACCTATCTATAAAATGGGCACATCAGGCTGAGTGACCAGGAGCTAGATGATCTCTGAGGTTTCTCCAGCTTTGCCACCCTACTACTGTCTATGCATCTCTTCCCTCTAGAAGCCTGCCTGTGAAAAGGGAGAAGGGATGCACAAATCTCATTCATGGAGTGGAGATGTGCTCCCCAAGCAATCGAGGAGAAGGTGGAGGAGAGTGGTGGCAAGTGAGGTTGGATGGGGGCTGGAGTGGCCATTCAGCGGAAATCTTTGGCCTGGACTCTTATTTGTGGCACAGGGAAAACAGTGCCGTTTGATCTTTGCCTACTGTACTTAAGTGGAGATAGCCCATGGGGTCAGGAGACAGCAGGTAGACACAGGCTGGCATCAGGCTTGGGTCCATGGTCCCCCAGTAAGTGGAGCTGGTTGGCTGGGTCCAGCTGTACCTGCTGTACACAAGCTGCTGCCCAGCAGACTGGCTTCCTTGGCAGGACTCGGCTGCTTTCTAACAGGTTCCTCTGGGTAAAGCAGAAAGTGTGAGCTTCGTCTTCTCACTCCGAGGCCTTTTCTTGGGAAAGCACTTTCTAGAATGCTCGGCTTACTAGGCTGGCTTCCTTGAAGCCACAGGTGATGGTGTTCAAGACCCCGCATCACGGCTCTGGGGTTCTACCTTTGGAAAGGAAGCTGTGGTTGGAGCAAAGGCCGCTGCCCCTTCCTCCGCTCTCCGCGTGGGCTGCGCCACGATTGCTATGGAGGGAGTTTCGGGTCCTCACAAGGCCTGGGCACAGCTTAACATAATTACTTTAAAACGGAACCTTGCTATTGTTTTGTATCTTTCTGCTTTCTGGTCAGGAGTGATGTTTTTATGGTCATTAGCCAAATTCCGTTTCCTCTGTGAATTGCTGGTTTCACATGCCTTTTGTCCAGATTTCAAATGGGGGTGTTCAACTTTTCCTCATTAACAGCAACAGTTTTTTTTTTTTTTTAATTTTTTTATAGCTACTTTATTTATTTATTTATTTATTTATTTATTTTTGGCTGTGTTGGGTCTTCGGTTCGTGCGAGGGCTTTCTCTAGTTGCGGCAAGTGGGGGCCACTCTTCATCGCGGTGCGGGGACCGCTCTTCATCGCGGTGCGGGGACCACTCTTCATCGCGGTGCGCGGGCCTTTCACTATCGCGGCCCCTCCCGTTGCGGGGCACAGGCTCCAGACGCGCAGGCTCAGCAGTTGTGGCTCACGGGCCCAGCTGCTCCGTGGCATGTGGGATCTTCCCAGACCAGGGCTCGAACCCGTGTCCCCTGCATTAGCGGGCAGATTCTCAACCACTGCGCCACCAGGGAAGCCCAGCAACAGTTTTAAAAAGGAGAAAGTGCTTGACTCCCATACAGGCCTTGGGAGCACCTGACTTCCAGGAGACTGCCCAGGACTGAGTGGCTCTAGGTGTGATGGAGGCCCGGCGATGTGGACGTGCAGATGGTAACTGAGGAGGTGGAAAAAGAGGCAGCAGCAGTAACCTTTACACAGTGCTCGCCCTGCGCCAGGCACTGCTTTAAGCACTGCAGGTAAATTACTGCGTTCAGTCCTTCTTCCTGCCCCGTGTCACAGAGGCACGACTGAGGAGGTACCACCTTGGAGCATATGGGCCTCCAGTTCTTTTGGAATAAGACACAGCTCACCTTTGGCAGCGGCAGGCATGTTTCATGTCACACAGAGTCCCAGAAAAGAGACTCCTCTGGGACCCCAAAGATTTCACTAGCTGCCAGGCAGTTGACCGCGGTCGCTTCTAAATGCTATTTGCTGCTTGTTTAGATCCTACCTCCACACCAAGCTACTGAAGTTGAAGAATGCCCTGTGCCTTCCAAAAGCCTCTCCTTAGGAAATACCTCCGGTCCACCTGAGGTGAAGGTGAGGGAGACACTGGTGTCATGATCATGACGATAAAATACAGCCTGTCCAGGGGGCTGGACCGACCACATGCTGATGGCCCTGAGCCCACACACTAATGGCATTTCTTCCCTTGTAAGAGGAGAAATGTTAATGTCTCCCCTGGTGTTCAGCATCAGTGAAGTTCAACTCCAGCCGTTCTCTGTGATTGGTGATGGTGCAGGTACAGGGCTTGGCTGGGAGGTCCTTTCCCTGTCAGGTGGGCCACAGCAGCGTGAATTAGGACGCAGGAGGAGAGACAGTAGCTGAGGGTAGTGGCCAACCTGGCCGCCTCCTTGGTTGACACATGGGAAGCTGTGACTCTGAGAGGGGCCAGGGCCTGCCAGTTCAGGAGCTGTCTGGGCTGGGATGCAGGTGCGGTTCCAGGCGGTGGAGGGGGTGGAGGCCCTGTCCTAACAGGCAGGATGGGCTGTTGTCTGGGGTGCCCAGCCCTGCTGCACGGCAGGTGCCCGCTGGGAGAGCAGGCCGGTGCCCCTGCCCTGGGGGAGTCATCCACACGTGCCCCCCCCCAGGCCTGCTGTGTGAGCACTGTTCTAGGCGTGGGAAGGCTGCTCTGGGAGGTGCATGTTGCCGAGAGGGGGCATTCTGTTCTGCTCTAGTTGGCCCCCTCACTCCTGACTGTGGGGTGATGGGATCTTGGGGTCGGGGAGAGAGGTGTCAGCAGAGGTTCAGAGGGGAGGAGGCCCAGGGAAGGAGTGGCAGTGACCTCCAGACAATAGTCCTGCCTCGAGGGAGATGTGGCCGTTGCCCTCAGAAGCCTCCTGGTCTCCTGACCCTTTTGTGAGTGAACAGTACCCAGATGTTATCACGATCTCTGCGGCTGGTGATTTGGGTCCATCTGCCCTTTCGATGGTGAACAGTCTGAGCCTTCTCTGCAGAGCCTGGCATAGTACCTGGCATACAGTGGGTAGTCGGGAAGTGCTGATGAATGAATGAATGGATGGATGAATATTTGCATGAGCAGGTATGAATATACTGAAGAGGCAGAGCAGTCAGAAGGAATGAGGGCAGGATGAGGGGCCTGGAGTCCATTCAGCCAGAATCTGTAGGTGCATGTTATGTGCAAAGCCTTCGGTTTGGGTCAGATGTGGGTCCCTGGAGGTCCCAGACAGGGTGGCGGGGGTGAGACAGGGACCCAGATAATCCACCATGAGACGGAGTGGGACGTCCGTTCTTCATGGACGGTGTGAAGGGTGGGGTCGGGGGTGGCTGCATGGACAGTGACATTTGACATAAAGCTTCATGGAGCAAACTTCTCACCTGGCTTGTGCCCTGAGGAGCGGAGAGTGTGGACTGCCCTGGCGGCCCAGGAGTGGCCTGTGGTCTCTTTCTCCCCTGGGTCCCCTTCTCTCCTCAAGGAGAGATGCTGTGCACCAGGCCCGCAGCATTTGTTGCTTGGTCTGTTCATTTGTTCATTCATTCATTTATACATTTGGCAAATATTTATTGAGTGCATTCATTCATTTTCTAATTCAATCATTTATACATTTGGCAAATATTTATTGAGTGCATCCTCTGTGCCTGGCTCTGTGCCAGCACTGGGGACACCCCATGAAGCTGATGGTCACGGTCCCCACCCTCATGGAGCTTCTGGTCAAGTATACAAACAGAGCCAACCCAGTATGAAAGCCACTGTGGGGGGAAGGAGTCAACCAGGAGGAGCCCTATGGAGGCAAGACACAAGGGTTCTGCCCAGGGCCTGGGGCATCAAGGAGGGCCTCTTGGGCGAGGTGGCATTTAATCTACCAGCAGAGGACAGGGCACAGGGAACAAGTGGAGACTGCAGGGGGAGAGTACCAGACAGAGGGAATGAGATGCAAAAAAGGGCGGCAAGGCCGCTCATCTGCTTGCCCGGAAAAGGGAGTCCTCTCTCCCGGTTCTGACAGGTTTGCACAAGAGCTGGCAGAGGATGCTCCCTCCTTAAGTGTGAACTGTTGGAAATTCATGTCTGTCCCTGGAGTCCACCTGCACATGGTGGTGACACCCATTGCTGGGACAGCAGCCCGGCCCCAGCAGTACGTGTTCTTGCCCCCTTGGTCAGAAGCTCATGGGCCAGCCTTCCCTCCTCTCCCAGGAGTCTGGCCCAGCAGAGGCCAGGCCAGGCCAGCCTGGCGACCTGCACAGGAGCTGGAGATGCTGAACTGGGGATTCGAAAGGCCACGAAGAACTGAGGCCCTGGCTCGGCCCTGGCTGGGCCCCATCTACTGGCTTGAGCCCCGTAGTTGCAGGCAGCAGAGGCCCCACTGGTGCACCTGGATTTTTGCTCAGTAATGATTGTGTGTATTTAGGAGTTGATGTGTGTCTGAGCTTATGTCTTCGACAGGTGCCCCTGTGAACAAATCTCCCTGGGCCGGCTTCTATGAATGTTTCAGTCAGGCCCTCTTTGATCACTCTTGCATATGCGCATTCTACATTATATTTAGTTTTGCACTGAATCAAATCTGAGGCTTCTGTGAAATGAAAATAAACTGTTCGATACGATATCATAGTCCAGAAGGGCTCAGACTTAAACGGCTTTAATCAGGGGTGAAAGGGTGGTGAGCTGTAGCTGAGCGCTCTGCCCTCTGCGGGGCGTCCTGTGGGTCTAGGTCCCCTGTTTTGTTCTAGGGCAGCAGCTCTGTGCTGAGGCTGAGCAGGGAGCCAAGGCAGGTTAATAGGGGATTAAATATCTAACTTCCTGTCATGACAAAGTCTGTTTAAAAAGGAAAAGAGAAAGCCAGCGAGAGAGAAATAATCAATACCCTTCATGACAACTGCTGGTATCTTTCTCAGTTTTGTGATATCATTTTAAAGGTAGGGCAGTCACTAAAAGCTTATATATATAGTTTTTGTTGCTTTCCCTGATGGGGTGGACACAGTTCAGATAAATCAGTTACAGCAGATTAGGGGATCGTTTCCTTCCCAAATCATCCTATCTGGGAGAAATGGAAACACCACTTGATGGCTTGGATTCTAGGGGGAGAGGCCCGGGCTATGGCTCACAAAATGATGTCCATTTTTGTGATACTCTGGGCCACCTTCCTCCCCTACGCTGTGATCATCAGAAGCTTAGAGAACAGCTTTTGGTAGGACTGGGTCCTCCAGGAGCTACAGACAAGGGACTCATAAGATGCCTGCTCTCACAAAGCCCCAGCACAGGAGGAGAGGAAACGTGACCTCTGATAGCCATGCAATAAGGCACCACGAATGTCTTAACAAGTTCCAGAGGAACTGCATGGGAGCTCTGTGGACTGAGTGATCACCTCCAGCCTGGAGCAAATCCAGGAAGGCTTCCTGGAGCAGGCAACACCAGGAAGGAGCATGGAGGGTAGATTTGGGCTGCCACCTTTGGAGAGGCTGGGGTGGGCTGCCAGGATTTGTGGAGTGGTCCTCCTTCCACATTTTTGCCATTACGAAGAGGAAGAGGGGAGACCAGTGCCTTCTTCCAAACTCTAAGTACCCTCTTCCGTTTCATGCATGGGGAACCCTCACCGTTTGGTTTTTGAGGCCCTCACAATGTTTGGTTTGTGGTCCAGGAGTTTACTTTGACTCTATTTTTCTCCACCTCCTCTGATCCACATTCCATAGAAAACTGCTCATGTGTCACAGCAGCGCTGTGAGGCATACGTGCTATATGACAGCTCCGGTGGGGGCTTCTTGAGCCCCTGTTTTGCCCCAAATATTAACTCCATGCTCCACAGATTGACATTCAAGCCTGTGCTTGGCCACACCTTCTCCCATCTTCCCCTGGAGCATTCTGTGCTGAGTCCCCATTTTGCACAAGCTGACCCCTCTGTCCCACACACCCTTCCTCCTCTTCTCTGCCTTGTTCCAGGCTCTTTCCAGCCATTATCCTCACTGGTCTTCCTTCCCTTCTCTCCCCTGCACCCCTTCCTCACTGCACCCAGCCTCACAGCACGTTGTAGAGTCATCCGTTTCAGCACTGGATTCTGCCTGGTCTGTGGTTTCCCTGAGTCCATCTATTTCCCTTCCCTGAGTCAGCTTCAAAGGCAAGGACCTGGTCTTGCTTGTTTATCTCTAGATCGGCCATACTTCTTGCCAGATGTAGGCATTAAAAAGTGTTATTGAATGATGTGAGGCCCACTTTACAGATGCACCAAGAAAGTTGGCAATGAGTGAGTTCTTATTAACCACTTTTATGTGCCTTGGTTGTGCCTTGGTTATGTCCTTCAGCTCAGCGTTTACTCCACTGAAGGTCCTTTCTGGATCTCGAAGGCTGCTGTGGTCGGCTTCTGAGAAAGTTTACGGCACAGGGTATATCCCTCAGTAATTTAAATGCCATGTTCCCTCTCCTACAAACCCATTTGCCTTCTCAAAATCCTGTGAAGCGTGTAGGACAGTTAATGCGAGTCCATTTTAGAGGAAAAGAAACTGAAGCTCAGGCAGGTGCCCAAGGCCAAACAGATGTCAGTGGAAGAGACGGCAATTGGATGCACATTAGTGGTCGTTCCAGTGCCTTCTCTCCTCTTACTCTAGTCTAGTTGGAGGAATAACCCACCTGACACAGGACAGGAGCATGTGGAATAAAATATCCACCCCTATGGATGTTAAGAAAACAAGATGATATAACTAAATGTTTCTGTGACCCTCCCCGCAACCAGCAATTGAGAGACACGGCATTTCTAGCCCCCCAGTGCCCTCTGGCACCCACCCCATCATGCCAGCCCCCGAGGGTGCTTTCTCTGGACTGTACTGTCTGTTTCCACTTCCAGACAAACAAGGTTGTGAGGGCTCTGGCTCCTTGGCTTCCTTTGAGCTTTCCCATAAGCTGAAGCTTCCTTTGTCTCCACACGTTTTGCAAATGAAGGAGGTGGCATCAGTCAGCATCCAGCCCAGCAAGGCTGAACATGGTGTGGACATCACGGGGGCAGACTTCCCCCTCAGCGGGTACTGCTTGGGCTCTGGAGTCAGGCTTCCCAGCTATGTGACCTTGTGGGGCTTAAATATTCTGAGCCTCAGTTTCCTCATTTTTAGTATTGGACTAGTATGGTACCTACCATCCTAGGTTGTGTGAGGCTAAATTAGATGATGGCTGTGAAGTAAGTACCTAGCACAGTGCTGGTGCACGATGCTGCCATGAAAAGGAGGAGGAAGGTGCTGAATATGAGGAAGATGATAAAGATGAGGATTCTGTGGCTGATGTAGGTGATGATGATGGTGAGGGCTGTGGTGAAGACGGTGATGATGACAATTATTATTGTTATTATTATTATTATGTTTTTTTTGAGAGCTCACACTGCCTGACAAGTCCACAGTCTTAACAACTACCCCACACGAGGTTGTTCTAATTCCATCCCCTGTTTGCCTGGCTTTGTGTGAGGCAGGCAGATAGTGAGCCAGGAACTCAGACCAGAAGTCTGCTCTACCCTGAGAAGAGGACCAGGAGAACTCTTTGTGGATGTTTTCCTTTCCCATCTGATGTGCTCACTATCTGTCTTCAGTTCTGGGCCAGCTCCAACCTTTCCAAAAGCCAACATGTTGGAGAGACCTCTTTGCCTTTGAGAAGTCTGAAATCATCCAAAGTCTTCAAAGAGAGGATACTTTTTATTCTTTTTTCTTCTTTTAAGTCCTCCAACTCATGTCCCAACAATACGGAAGCTGCCTGGGGTTCGGGGGACCATGTGCAAAGCCAGCCCAGCTGAGTTCCACTCTCCTTTAGAGGCAGAGGCCACTCTGACTTTTTGGCCAACATTCTACCCAAAAGGGAAGGTTGGGGAGTTTGACCATACTCTCCAACTTGACTCTCCTGGTTACACAGTTGCCATACTCTGCAGCTTTATTTGAATATCATATTTTCATTAATAAATTCAGCAAGGATTTAACTGTTTCTGGCCCTGTCTCATAGCGTTGTCTACACATCAGTCAAAACGGAACAGGTCACCCGTGCTGCCCTCCTGTTTATCTATTAATCATCTGGTAAATAAACCACTCAGTATCCTGCCCACTTCAGTAATGTTTGTGATGTAATTTGTTTGGATGCCCAAATGTCACCAGCGTTGATTGTAAGATATGAAAAAATGTACTTGCTCAGCATAGGAAGCTCTAGGCCAAAATGTAAGCATGAAATCTCGGGTTTATTTTTGTAATAATGTTTACAGCTGTTTAATGACCCTGAAAAGGTTCAGTAGTGTGGTGTTCTGTATTTCAGAACAGGAGCATATTATGCTTATAACAACCTTGGTTAAACAGTGTGAGCTACAACAATTGGAAAAATAGTATTTAATAAGAAGCCATTGTATTCTAAGTGAAGTTGTCTTAATTACTGCTTACCCTAAGTGTAAGAAAGCAAGGTGGGTTGTAGGGAAGGGCCAAGAGTCATTTGCTCCCCCAGGAAATAGGTCCACCTACTGCCAGAATTGCATTCTGTGATACGATTTTGGGGTAAAACCCTCAGTGGTGTTTGCAGCCCTTGCTGTGAACCTAAGCCCCGCCCCTTGCACAGCGACTAGGGGCTTTGGGGCTCCTGCAAGTTTTCTGAGGCAGCGCCTTTACCCTGTTGTTGAAAAAGGGAATATTTAGTTGTGCTTGGCTAGACAACAATATTTGATTTTTAAAAATCCAGTTGAAATGGTTATTTTGAAAGTCATTTTATTTCCTAACTATTCTTTTTCATGGTATAAGGATAAAACTCCTTCACGCAACTTACTGGCAAGATCTATATTTTTTGGGCTATTCATAAGATTACTTTTTTTTTCTGTGCTAGCAAAATGAAACTGTGTTTTTGTGTAAAATTTATTTAGACTCTTAGCAGCTGGCATTTCTGGTGTCCTGATAGTTTCAAATTTCATTTTGAGTGAAAGATACAATTAGGTTCTCTATTGGAAGAGTTAAGTGAAAACTTTTGTCATTGATATCACAGGAAATAGTCTTGAAGGCAGAAATGCAAAATCAAAATAACCATTAGCACCATCAAAGGCAGCTGAATGGCTCACTGTACCTGCAGTGATGGGGGTGAGGAGACAGAATGTATTTTGATAATGTGCATCCAATGGTGGGTTTCATAGGCTGAGAATACCCTCTTCATGAAATGTGAAATTGCACAGCTCAAGGAGAAACCCTCTAGCCTTCAGAAGCTTTCAGCTGGGGCCCCTGCCTGTGTTCAGAGGTAGGCCCACACATTTGCACGGTGAGGAATGCCATGGCGGCCAGGACTCAGGCCCAAGCCTGGGTCTTCCTCAATACTGACAGTAGGGTTGACTGCCCCGGTGCCCCACCATGACCCTTGGCTCAGGAAAGATCAGGACTAGGGTGGGATGTGTAGTGTTTCTATGTTGGAGGGATGACGCACCAGATTTGACAGTTCACAGTGTCCCCTGTCCAGTCTCAGTAAGGACGTCCAGCTGCCTCTCCACAGTTTGGAAAATTACGTACGCATTAGATCCTTCCATCAGTCAGCCGGGGCTTATTGATCTTCCTGCTATGCTTTGGGCTGGGGCCATGAGCTGAAGGCCGAGTGAGCTGTTCTCAGTGTTTAGTAGTTTGTTTACTTGCTTTTGATTGTGCTAAGGGTTTTCCTACCCAAGTGAGAGGGTCAGATGAGTTATTGTATAGGTTCCTCAGAAGGTCCCAGCTGCCCAATTGCCTTAAGCCCAGGGTCATGGCCCACCCTATGCTGGCTCCTGGTTTCTTAAAGTGGGTCCTTCACCTGCTGGAATACAGGGTGATGGCTCCAGAGCCAGCGCTGGGGAATGAAGGATGGGTTGGGTACTTGCGATAAAGTGCTCCCAGGTATTAGTGACCATTCGGGGCAGTGCTGCGTGTGGGTATGTATGTCTGTCCCCTTTGTCAGGACAGGCGAGTGTCCTGTGGCAGGTGGCCCTGCCACGGGACACTGAAACACATTCACCGCAGGCCTGTGAGGAAGCAGCGTGGTCCCAGAGAGAAGGCGTTCTCCCTGTGCTTGCTCCGGGAGGGCGGGGGAGAAGGAGTAATGGCACCTTCCATCAGAACGCGAGCCCCCCGCAGGCAGCCCCGCCTCCCAGCCCCTGAGCTCTTAGGGCTGCAGTTGGATCCAGTCCTTTAACAGTAGGACAAGTGATCCCTTAGTTTCCCAGAGTACACGTTTGTATTCCTTGCTAGAGGAATTCCACTTAGGGAATTGCTGCCCCTCCCCCAACACGGTCATACTCCACACACACACACACACACACACACACACACACACACACACACACAGACACACACACACCCCCTCTATATACCTCGTCTGCAATGGTTTCTTCTTTCTCTAAACTTTGGATTCAGTCTCTCTGGGGTCTTTTCATTGCTTCCCTGTTACTGGTGGCCTTGCCTGCACTGGCCCCTTGGACCCAGAGGCCCCTTGAGGGCAGCTACACGGAAGGCCCCGGGCAAGTATTTACTGAATGACTGAGATAAGGGGTAAATGAATTCCAGAGGAATTAAGTGTCAAGCCTGGAGAAATTGGGGCCGACCCAGGTTTTGCGAGTCCCAAGCCGGGCCTGGGGCCAGCTCGTCCTGCCTCGGCTGCTTTGGCCCAGGGACAGCACACCAATTACCCCTTGCTCTTTCCAAGAACTCACACTCCCTTTCCTTGCTCTGAGTCTAGCAGCTGGCATTGGTTATGACTGACCCATGGCAGCACCTGCACCTGCTCGTGGAATCACAGGGTGTCAGGTCTCACAGAGCTTTCTGAGATGATCGCCAGGCGTGGCCCTGCCTCACTGTGGGGCTCGGCACAGGCTTTGCTGGGGCTCATTAGAGGGGCTGAGGGCCGTAATCCTCAGAGTATCTCCTGGTGAGCTGGCTAGCTCTGCTCAAATTCTGGGTTCCCCCACGGATCCCAGGATGGACGATCAAGTTCTGAAGGGGTTGATTGCTCTCTGTCTCCTAGTGCCAGCAGCTGGGCCATCAGAAGCGGTCCACGCCCAGACGGCCACCGTGGGCACGTATAGTGCAAGAGCTGGTGTCGGGGCGTGGCCCTCCCGTAGCTGTTTCTGAACCCCCAGGTTCTGGGTGGGAGCCCAAGACCCTTCTGACTCTGACAGATTCGGATTGTTGGGTGTTCAAGGACTTCTGCAAAAGCTGAATTTGAATCCCATGAAGTTGGAGTGAAAATGGTTCTACTACAGGTTAGCCTTCTTTTATGGGCTGTGTTTATAGGGTCTGTTCACTCACTCATCCATTCAGTTAGAACGTCCTGAACGTACAATGAGCCAGCTCTGCTCTAGGCCCTGAGGCTTTATCTGTGACCAAGGCAGACATGAGCCTGCCCGCATGGAAGCAAAGCACATCTGTAAAAGGGTCAACAAGAAAACTGCCCCAGTGGTAAGTGCCATGAAGAAGAAAGTCAGGTGATGGTGTAGAGAGAGGCTGCGGGGATTAAGTTTTCTGTGACGAGGTGGACATGGAGGGCCTTTGTGAGAAGGGGATATGTGAGTTGAGACCTGCTTGGGGGGAAGGAGCCACCTGTGCCTTTGCACATTCTCGAACATGCTGAGTTCAACAATGGCACCTGAAGACCTGTGGCTTAAAGGGGGTTAAAAAAAGCTTTGTTGACTCTGAAAAAAAAATTTTGGGGCATAATAAAAGAATTCCCTCTCCAAACCTAACTTGAAAACACCCCATGTTCATTATTGGACAAGTTGAGCTGTTACCCGCACAGCGTGACTGGGTGGGGGGTGGTCTTCAACTTGATGCCGCTCATCCAACCTGATTTGCAGTCTTGCTGTATTGCACGTTCAGCCTCCTCTCCCTCCTGCGGAACTGGCCTCAGCTCAGCAGCAGTAACCTGAAAATAGCCCATCTTCCTGGATTCACGTCTTCTGAGCTGGCCAACCGGGCAGCCTTTGGAAGTGGGCCATCCATGTTGGCTTTGGACTTTCCGAACTTCCCCAGAGCTCTTGGGTGGAATTCTGAGCTCTCCCAAGTGGCTTCAGGGTCATGATCCATGTTTGCTCAGGAGAGGAGCCAGTGCAGCTGGATGGGGATTGAAGGTGGAGAAACAGCTCTAGACAGGGCCCTTCCAGGCCCCAGTCCTGCTCCAGCAACTTCTCACACTGGGCCTGCTCCTCCCCGCTGGTCAGCGGGTGCCATGAGTGCTGGGGCCGCACGGTCTTGTTGTCAACCAGTGCGTCTTCAGTGCCAAGGACCGGGCCTGGCACACACTGGAAACTCAGCAAGTTTGTTGAATGAATGTAAGAATCTCCATGAGAAATTACTCCTTTCTGACCAGGCTCCAGAATGGTTTCTTTCTTTTTTTTTTTTTTTTTTTTGAGTGTAGACTGCCACCGGAGACCAAAAGAAAAGATGGAAATTGGAAACATTCTTTTACTGCAAGTGACCGTGTCCCTGTATGTGTGTGTGAGTGTGTATAGTTGTTCAGGGACAGTCAGCCCTGCACCATGGTTGCAGTTTCTCTCCCTCCTGAAAATAAACATCATGTCTTTTTCTTCTCCTCTCTTGCAAGACAGACTCACAGCCTCTGTCTTCTTGCCAAGGAAGTCAGGTCTCCCATTGGAGACCCTCCATCCACGCATGGTCTGCCTGGCAGGAAGCCCAGCAGGCAGCAGACCCCACCGGGGCTGAATGTGCTTCCTCCACAGTTGAGCTCTGTCCCCACAGGTCCCCCTGAGGAATCGCTTGGCCCAGCAGTCAGTCCTGGCTGGGGTTAAGCGGTACTCCTGGACCACCTGGCTGGCCAACGCATCTAAACATTGGGATACAAAGGGGATGGATGTGCAATAACTGTTCCAGTGGCAGGAAACAAATTTGGACTCCTTGAAGTGGAAGGCAGATCTGGAAATAGAAGGAACCCAGGCATGGATTCATTGCCTGTCAGAGTTGAGCTCCCCACATGCTCTGATGTGGAGGGAGCTGTTCCCTCTGCCCCACCCCCGAATGGCCTGGCTTCAGCCATTCTGCACAGGCTGGAGAGGGGCAGAGAGGACTATTAAAGCCAATTATGCAGACCAGCTTTGAGTGTTAGTGTTTAACAAACAGCTTTGAGTTCTAATTTTCTGCAAAACACATACTGCAGGTACAATTTGTACTCATTACTGTATATTGGGAAAGTTATTAAAAACACTCAAACTTGGTTGAGACTTCCTATGGCATCGTCCCTGGATTTTAATTGGTTTTTATCTAGTTCTATAAAAGATCTCTTTAAGCCCAATCACAGTGCCTGCCACAGATATTATGCCAGTTGAAGGACAGGGAAAGCGCGCTCTGTGGTTGGTGTAAGTCTTTACCCCCTACCCAAATTTGAGCAGTCTCACCAATCCACTAAAATTCCATCACGAGATAATTTATACTTCTTTTGATGGGCACGGTAACCAAATGACAAAATAACAGTGTTTCGTAACATAAGGGTTAAATCTTAATCTCTGTGGTTTGCAAAGCTGCTACTCGCAGTCTCCTTAAAATTTAATATACCTCGTTAATGCTTCCTTGCAAACACTGAAGGATTTTTATGATTATAATCATGTTACAGCACCTAGTACTGTTTCTAAGCAGCATACTAATCAGCTTAATGAGATATTACTGCACTTTTTGTTGACTAAAGCAAAATCCCTTTTATTGTTCTAAAGCCTGTCCTTTACTTTATTTTTCCCCAAAACATTATCTTGTTTTATTATGTACCAGTAAATATCGTGCCATTGGGTTGGATTTTTTTTTTTTTTTTTTTTTTTGCCAAATCATAAAATAATCTCTTTCATCTCCGACTGGCGAACATATTGAATATAGTAACCAGAAACAAAAGTTCTAAGTGAGTCAGTTTGGTCTTGCAGTTAAAGCCATTCTGCTCTATGGCAAACTTTGAACTGAGCCAACAGGTGCAGGTGCTACAAGGGGGGAGAGGAGGAAAAGTTTAACACGTAGACCCTTGATTTGTTATTAGGTGTTGAAAGTGGTAAAACATTAATAATTTAAATGTGAATGAATAATTGCAGTCTGTAAATAGAAAATACAAGGAAGACGATCTATCGCCAAAACAAATTGGAGGAGCAATGCCATATTGCATAATTGGCATTTAATAATTCATTTTTTTATTATTGTTTTTGACTATAATTCCTTAGCATTATTCTGTGTAGGTAAGGCATGAAATGCAAATTCCCCACCAGCTGATGCTGTTGATTCGCTGCGCCACGGCACCTGGCACAGATCTGAACTCTCTCTTTATTTTCAGGGATGGAAGAAGCCAGTCTGTGCCTTGGAGTGTCCTCGGCGGCGCCGGAAGCTGAGCCCCATCTGAGCAGCCCCGTCCTCAACGGCCAGTATGCCATGAGTCAGAAGTTGCACCAGATCACCTCCCAGCTCAGCCATGCTTTCCCCGAGCTGCATCCGCGGCCCAACCCAGAGGAGAAGACCCCGGTTCCCCTCGACGAGAAGGCCCACGTGCCCATGAGTGGCCAGCCCATGGGCAGTCAGATGGCGCTCCTGGCCAACCAGCTGGGCCGGGACGTGGACACCAGCCTCAACGGGCGGGTGGACCTGCAGCAGTTCCTCAACGGGCAGAACCTGGGCATCATGTCCCAGATGAGCGACATCGAGGACGACGCCCGCAAAAACCGCAAGTACCCGTGCCCTCTGTGCGGCAAGCGTTTCCGCTTCAACAGCATCCTCTCCCTGCACATGCGCACTCACACCGGCGAGAAGCCCTTCAAGTGCCCGTACTGCGACCACCGGGCGGCACAGAAAGGGAACCTCAAGATTCACCTGCGAACCCACAAGCTGGGCAACCTGGGGAAGGGGCGCGGGCGGGTGCGTGAGGAGAACCGCCTGCTGCACGAGCTGGAGGAGAGGGCCATCCTGCGGGACAAGCAGATGAAGAGCAGCCTGCTGCAGCCCCGGCCGGACTTGAAGCCCCTGCCGCACGCCCAGCAGACCCCGCTGGCCGCCTGCAACCTGGCCCTGCCCACCAACCACAGCGTGCCCGACGTGGCCAACCCGGTGCCCTCGCCCAAGCCGGCCAGTGTGCAGGAGGACTCGGCGACCCCAGCTGCTGGCTTCCGCTGCACCTTCTGCAAGGGCAAGTTCAAGAAGAGGGAGGAGCTGGACCGCCACATCCGCATCCTGCACAAGCCCTACAAGTGCACGCTGTGCGACTTCGCCGCCTCGCAGGAGGAGGAACTCATCAGCCATGTGGAGAAGGCCCACATCACGGCTGAGTCGGCCCAGGGCCAGGGCCCCAACGGCGGCGGGGAGCAGTCGGCCAACGAGTTCCGCTGTGAGGTTTGCGGACAGGTGTTCAGCCAGGCGTGGTTCCTGAAGGGCCACATGCGGAAGCACAAAGACTCCTTCGAGCACTGCTGCCAGATCTGCGGCCGGCGCTTCAAAGAGCCCTGGTTCCTGAAGAACCACATGAAGGTCCACCTCAACAAGCTGTCAGTGAAGAACAAGTCCCCTAGCGACGCCGAGGTGCCTGTGCCCATGGGCGGCATGTCCCAAGAGGCCCATGCCAACCTGTACTCCAGGTACCTCTCCTGCCTGCAGAGCGGCTTCATGGCCGCCGACAAAGCCAGCCTGAGCGAGCCCAGCCAGCTCTACGGTAAAGGCGAGATGCCCATGAAGGAGAAGGAGGTTGTGGGGAAGCTGCTGACCCCCATCTCCAGCGTGGCCCACGGCGTCCCCGAGGGCGACAAGCACTCCCTCCTGGGATGCCTCAGCCTCGTGCCACCATTGAAATCCAGCTGCATCGAGCGGTTGCAGGCAGCTGCGAAAGCTGCCGAGATGGACCCCGTGAACAGCTACCAGGCTTGGCAGCTCATGGCCAGGGGCATGGCCATGGAGCATGGCTTCTTGTCTAAAGAGCACCAGCTACAGCGCAACCACGAAGACACTTTGGCACACGCCGGAGTTCTGTTTGATAAGGAGAGGCGGGAGTACGTGTTAGTGGGGGCAGATGGCGCTAAGCAGAAAATGCCTGCTGATTCGGTTCACAGCACTAAAGCGGGCAGTCAGAGAGACCTGCCAAGTACGCTCGACCCTTTGGAAGGCAGTCGGGATTTTTTGTCACACGGGCTGCACCAGGCTCTCGAGTACAACCTGCAGGGTCCCGGGAGTCTGAAGGAGAAGCCCACCGAGTGCCCGGACTGCGGCCGAGTGTTCCGCACCTACCACCAGGTGGTCGTGCACTCCCGCGTCCACAAGCGGGACCGCAAGGGCGACGAGGACGGGCTGCACGGGGGCCCCGATGAGCGGCGCGGCTCGGGCAGTGACCAGGAGTCCCAGTCGGTGAGCCGCTCCACCACACCCGGCTCCTCCAACGTCACTGAGGAGAGCGGGGTCGGAGGTGGGCTCTCGCAGACCGGGAGCGCCCAGGAGGACAGCCCACACCCCTCCTCGCCGTCCTCCTCAGGTAGGTTGCCAGGGGAGATGGGGGAGCAGCGGCTGGCGCAAGGGCCCTCCCTGCCCCGGGGCCTGGTTCTGCACCAGCCTCGGTGGGGAGGGGTCCCCGCTGCCCTTCAGAGTCAGCTCCGAGGTCACCGTGGCGTCGTGCTGTATGTGGACCTTGCCTGTCTGCCCTGCCTCAAGGGAAGGCTATCTTTTCAACTCTTTGACCTTCCCTTGAGCACTGGCCACCAGGAAAGTAAGCTGATCCTCCTCCCGTGTGGTGGAGATGGCCAGTTGTTATGTTTGCCAGCTGGGATAGCCTACCCTCCCCTGTGATTACCTGGCCCCATTTCTTGCCCTGACCCCCGTCCACCATCACCCCTGGAACCCGGGAGCTGCTGTCCGGCTCCATCCGTGGATGTGAATGTGTAAGTTCAGACCCTCACCGTCTCTCCCCCCAAGTATATGCCCATAATTCTGTCATTTGGGCCCCTCACTGCCTCTCCCTAGACCAAACCTGTCTCCGGCCCCCTTTCAAAAGTACAACTTGGCTCATCTGTCAGGTGCCTCTAACCTGAAGAACCACACCATTCTCCTCTGATGGTTTGGAGAAGCACAGAGGTTTGAAACACAGATGCGCGACTTCATGTCTTAAATTGTACTGTGTTACACGGGCGATACAGCTTTGGGGTCTAAAATAGCAAAGCAGAAAATCTGTCATCAAAATGTCTGTGAAATGCTGAAGCTTCCTGGCCCAGTTTGAGGGGGGAAAAAAAAAAAAGAAAGAAAGAAAGAAAGAAAGAAAAAAAAATCACTAGCCTAAGACAGCTAAATTAAAATCACTACCTAACAGCAGGTAAGCTTGTTGCCTTCATCCATATTTCCAAAGCCCCTTACTAATGGATAGTAAATTGAAAGTTATATCTCTAGCCCTTTATAAAGAAAGCATCTCGCTAATACTGTAATCATTCTGCAGCCTAACAACAGAGGAAATCATGCCATAACAAATACCCTGTTACTAATGGCAACATTGATTTCTGCAATCAGCCATTAAGTCTAGAAAATGAAAGACAGTTTGAGGCACCTCAAGGCACTGCATTGCCCACTGTTAAAGATGTGGCAGCACACTGTTGAGGGTAATTTTTAAAAAGTTTTTTTTTCCCCTTTTCTTTTTTTTTCCCCTTCTCAGTTTCCATAAATATTTCAGTATTAGAGGCAATTCACCACTACACTTATTAAGTAGATGCCAGCTTAGTTGTGTTGTTATTGTCATGCTTCAGTATACCCTTCTTCTAGGACAAAATTAGTATTAAAATAAAGTGTGAGTCTGGTGGCTTATTACAAACCAGTAAAGAATCGTTAAGACACATAAATCTGCACTGCACATTCCAAAGATTCCGATAGCACTTGATGCCGCTGCTTAAACACCCATGAAACACACTGTCTCCACCTGGAGTCCTAGCCTTGTTTGCAGTTCACTTCAGTGAGACACTCTGAAAGAGTTTAATGAGGAACTCCAGCACCACGGAGGGCTAGGCCACACTGCCTGGAGTGACCACCGCCCAAAACTTGCAAGGGAAGGGTTTTCCAGTGTCACCGCCTGACGGCGGGGATTCTGAGATGGATCTTTGTGCACGAAGGCAGCAAAGTGCCAGGTGTACTACTGTCAGGAGGGATTACTTCTGGCCTCCTGTGAGGAGGTCTCCTCTCCCTGCAGAGTGTCATCTCACGGTTTTTGGGATTTGGGACCTTTCTGGGGCAGAAAGCAGAGCGCATACTGGCTTTCCTAAGTTTTTGGAGTGACGTGGAGTTAACACTGACAGATTTTCCTCCCTCTCCCAGCCCTGCTGAAATGAAAAGGTCTCAGCAGAATATTCCGACACCAAATGTTCGGCTCTATTAATGACGTGTTTACCGTGTTTTTCTCACCTTCTGGCCAAGTGATAGCCTCATGCTATTCCTATCTCTGTTGTTTCCATATCTCTAAATACTCTGTTGAAAAAAGCCCATTTTGCCTAAAAGAACCAACCGGGCTTGGGACTCAAAGGAGAATTCTACTTGAGTTGTGGTTATCTTCGCACTTTTATTTCCCTCATTGAAGTATCGTACAATTGTGAATACTGATTCTTTCATTTCTGGTTGACTTCTTTGTTTTCTTCATATTCAAATTAGACACTTCCATAATTTTCTGACTAAGTAGGAAAATTGATGGCATACCAATATGCAGCCCAAATCAGCCGAATGCCTGGGCCATTCAGGTTTTCCTGGGATTAGGACCCTTAACCAAATCGGGTTAGTCTTCCCTCTTATTTCAACAAGTCTGACTTGTATAAAGTGTGATTAAAATAAGCATTTAAATAAAAATCTTGACACAATAGGTATTTTATTATTACCTGTTAGAGAGAAACCTGCAAGGTGAAGGGGAGAAAAAAAAAAAATCTTTAAGCCCTTAAGTAAAGAAAGAAGTACTTATTAAGGCTTCTATTAAGAAATAACTGCAAAAACACGGTTTTACAAATTTCTCAGACTGCATAACAATGTCTCAAAACTTAATTTGCATCACTTGATTCTTTTTTTGTTGAAAACTGGGTCAGTAGGGCCTGAGAAACTATTTTTTCAGATCTTAACCAATGAATTCTTCTTTATAAATCGCTGCTCTTAACATGATAGTAGTTCTGAATTCATCATAAAAAACCTTTTTACAGAGAGCCTCTTAGAACAGATCTCCAGAAGAAGGCTTACAATGAGTGGCAGAGACGTCCTTTGTTATCAGATGTAATTCTTTGCAAAGGAGGATTGGAACGGAGTGGCTGTTTAAAAATGTCTTGCTCAGACCGAGACGAAGAAGGGGTCAAGTTTGCAATCAAACAGTTATTGCCGAGATGGGCGACTGTCACTGGCTAGGCTAATGTGGGATGCAGCTGTTTGTTATGTGAGCAAAAGAATGTTTGAATCAGTGAACATGTGAAAATGATTCCAGTGAACCAGAAAATGTGTTTGTTCTTTGGCTCTCCAAACTGCTGAGAACCAAGCTTAAGATCAACTGTGAAAACTAGGACCTTTGACAAATTGAGAGGTCATATTTTCTAACAGAAAATGGACAAGACCAGTCATACAGATCACTTCCCCATCTTTCCCCTTTGTTTTATATTTGTTGTTGCTGTTGATCTGACTTACCAATAATTTCACACCATAGTAGATGTCATTTCTTCCTCCATGTACAATGCAAAGGGAAACTATTTGGAAAGCAGCAGCTTATAAATTTTACTCTTTTATGACATTTAGAAAGTGGGGCAGCTGTTTTGATGCTCCCTCATTTCTGGCTCGCGTGCAAATGCTCCGATGGCATTAATCTCTGCATCTTTCCCTAAAACCTCGTCTAAGACTGTGCTCCAATTCGAGCTTTATACAGAGTCAGAAGACGACCAAAGTTCTGTTTCTTTAGATTTTGCTTTGGAAATCATGGTCGGAATAATTAAAACTTAATGTACTAAGAAACGATACTGTTCATTATATCCAACAGGGCAGTTACCTTCTGCATTCCCCATAATTTTGGAGAGGGGCTAATTGAAGTGTTGTGGTGGGAAAGGGGTAATTGAATGTGTTGACCCTCTGTTCGTTAAAGTCGGCTAAGTTACATGATCAACGGAAAGCCAGGAAGAGATGCGAAGATGAAAATATTGTTAACCCCTACTACTTCTGGTATAATATTTTGAGATGGACAAGGATTATTTGATCAGCTGGGCTGGAAGCCTTGCGGGGTCTTCTTTTGTTGCCTGAGCTGCATTCCTGAAATGCTGGGTCTCCATCCTGTGCTGGCCCATTGACCACAGCATCAAAGGCCTTTATCCAGGGCTCCCTTGCATTTACATCGGGTGTATAGTGATATGATAGATTTTCTTTCTTTTCCACCTCTTTTTCTCATGTGGCTCCTCCTCCCTGCCCCCATTCATGATAACCACTGCCTGCTCCACACAAACAAATCCGGGCACCCAAAAGAAGGGAAAAAAAGAAAAAGAAAAAGAAAAAATTTAAGTCTGAGGATTAAGATCTTCTTTTTTTTTTTGCTTGTGCATTCCAATTGTTCTTAAAATATTTGGCAATGTCAATTAGTAACTGAGCAGAGTTAGCTGATGAACACAATTTTCCAGTAGACTGAGCACCCTATTGTTGCCGAGCGAACAGCAGATTTCTGAGGTCATTATCATTCGCTGGTTGCTTGGCCCAGCTGCTTCCTGCTGCAAAAGCCAAACTTTATACTGGAGCTTGGGGATGGCATGCAGCAACAGGGGGCTGGGAGGGGGAGAGGGGAGCTGGCTGCAGAGCCGAAGACAGTCATTATCAGCAGAGGAAACAGAAAGTAAAAGTTTCCAGGCAATTCCAGGAAAACTGCCCTATCAGGCGTCTCCCTCCCGTTCCTCTCCCAGCACCTTCCACCTCCAGGCAGGGAATTAAAAGGACCAGGGGACGCCCCCTGGGCATTGTGGCCACTAATCTCTTTGCTGAGCAGAACTTTGGAAAACAATAATCCCATTTAAAATTTGCTTAAAAATCGTTAACCCAATCTAAGGCATGTGAGTGATTTCCTCATTGATAGACTCCTTCATTTTTATTAAAAACAGAAGAAAGAAAAATTATTTTTTAAAAGATGATATTAAAAACTTGAAATTAGTAAACTTGGGGATGACAAACAGGGAACATTATTTCATTTTCCAGGGGGACCTTTTGAGCGGATACTAGTCTGAAATTCCTTGTAAATCAAATTTAGCATGGAAGGTTCCCCCTGCCCACTCTGGCTTCCCCTTTTTCCTTCCCCCTCTCTCTCCCTCCCCCACCCTTTAATTTGGGAGCTGGTTCAGTGAGATGAAAAGCTGCACTTTTTTAAAGCTCAGCTGTTAAAACTGAGCGCCATATGCAGCCTTTCCGTCCCGATGTGGAAGTGTGTGCAGGCGGCCGCCGTGTTTGTGGAGATTTACGGAGGCTCGGCTGTGTGTGCCGAAGCCCTGCCTGGGCAGATGCTAGCGGGCCCTGCCTCCCGGGAGCTGGCCCCGCCTGGGCTAATAGGCTGGCCAGATTCGGGCTGGCTCCTGGGGCGTGTCCAGTGGGGCAGAGGTCAGGGGTCCAGGTGGGTTCCCTCTGGTCTCCCACCTTTCCGCTGGATCTGGGGGCGGTCCGCCCACCGGGCATGGTGCTGGAGCTGGGGAACAGTAGCCCTCAGATGCTGATTCACCTCACCGTCCTCCTGTGTGGGGGTCGGACGCCTGACAGCAGCTCCTCTTTATAAACTTCCCATCACTCCGTGCCCTTTGATTGTCTTGTGCCTGGGAACACTCAGTGCCACTCTGGGGCCTTGGCTGTCTCTCTCACCCCTTTGCGCGGAGCTGTAAATCCCACTTCCACGGGGCTGCCCGATGGTGCTGTCACTTAGCATTTCAGAAAGAGAGAAATCGTTCTGGCTCTGAAAGTCCTCAGATTGGGAGTGTGATATAAAAGATGTGTGACACGAGATCCCAGAAGCGAAGCCTCTTTCCTCTACGTTCCTGGGGATTCCCAGATTACCAGGACACCGTCTTCTGTCAGAGGGATTGATTCCTGCTGCAGGGTCACTGGAGCCCTGCCTTTGTTTAGCCGCACTCTGCCCACCTTCATGTCCCTCCTGTGCTCCTACGGCTGCTGCGCTCCTGCCCGGAGAGCTCAGGGAGCCCGAGGTGCCCACGGTGTGCTCCTTCTACTCACGTTAACACAAGGAACAAACGTTCATTTAAATCTAAATTTAATGGTAATAAGAAAAACACGGATTAGCTAAGGACAGGTTACAATGAGGCAAAGAATTAAACAGTCAACTTTCAAAATGGAGCATGAAACATTAGCTGCGTGATTGCCGTTAACTGGAATGGGAGGTTCGGGCTCAGGTCCTGGCCACCACCTCGGGTGTGTTGGGGCTGGAATTAGCAGTTTGCTTTGCAAATGGCCACAGTGTGGCCTCTGCTTGTTGGTCAAAAGCAGGTGTCATGAGCTACCTTTCATCCACCCACTCTCTTGCTATGCCATCAGGTACCTGGGAACGTAGGCCCAATGTGTCACTACCGCCAGCGGCCGCTGCTGCAGAGCAGGGACAGCCTCTGTTTGCAGGGCAGCTTGGGTTCACCAGACCCCTTCTCCATCAGGCTGCTTGTGCCTTCGAATCCCTTCGTTGACATGGAGCTCTGTGCCCCCTTATAAGAAGCACACTCCTGAAAGGGTAAAGTGGGAAAGTCTTCCTTGCTTAAGGAAGTTCTAGTAGGTGGCCCTGATGTCTCAGGGGTGGAAACAGGGACAAGCTTCAACAAGCCTCCTATTTTACTGGCTTTCAAGATTCCCCTGGATTCTAGGGGGAGACCGCTGGGATACTTGGGGATGTTGAGATGGAGAACAGAGGGAGACCTGGGACAGATCCGTGTTGGAAGCACTTTGCAGCGTTCTGAGGCTGTGAGGTTGGAAGAGGAGTGAGCCCTAACTCCCATAACTGTCGAGCTGTTTTGGAGCGTTGATGGTAGGGGTGGAGAAACACCTGCAGAGATCAGGAGACTGGATTTGTGCAAACGTCCCAAATTCGTGGTGATTGGGCTGGAACCTTTGCCATCTGTGACCCTTGGGCCTGCTTGCTGCCCTTCTGGGTTCCTCACCTCCCTCTCCTCTGTTGGCATGTGACCTCGCCTCCCCCGCCTGTGTGGACCGGGCTGGCGTGCTGAGGAGGAACGAGGGGGTGCAGTGAGGCTCGCAAATGGCTGAGGAAAGGGGGCTCCCCAGCAGGGTGTGAGGCAGGGGGTGGGGGGGGGGACTCTCTGTTCTCTCCAGGAAGCAAGCGTCACAGCAGCTGAGAGGAGCCTTGGGTCCCCCATGCCTTTTCCTGGCAGGACGGGGCGACGGCAACATTTACTTAAGCTGTGGAGTTTGGCACTGCTGCCGCCAGGCGCCATCTGGAAAGCCCTTCTCAGGAAGCCGTGGGCCCTCCCTAAAGAGCTCAGGGGAGCAGGTCTTGGGCAGAGTTTTGGGCCTTTTTTCTTGGGCAGAACCTGAGCGGCAAGGCACCTGAGCGGGGCTCGGGGGTCCCCTGGGAGCTGTGTAGCTAAAGCAGGTCCTCCTCGGTGTGCGCGTGGCTTTTCTCTCTGCTGGGCTTCTCCACTTAATTCTGAGCCAGATCTGGTGTAGCTTTTCTTTGTCAGGAGAGCACTCAATTTCCTGGGGCTGTATTTCCATTTATTTATTTTGTATTGCATTTTACTTACTGTTCTCACCTAAGTCCTGGTATGCTGTGGGTGCAAAGGTGTGGAGCCAGCCAAGACTGTCCTGGTTAGTTACCGAGACAACCCTGTAATAATGGGGCTTGTTAACATAATGTAAGAAGTGACTATTGTGCCTCTAATATGTGCTGGGAGGCAGGAGGGAGAACTGGGTGGCTTGGCTGGTGACAAACAGGGCCGAGCTAAGCACAGAGATTTGCCACCATCCTCTCCCTGATCCACATCTTCAAAAAAGGCTGCGGAACTCCAAAACAGTGCATGCCTGAACACTCCCTACGGCTACCTGATGGGTGGGCCAAGGCACTAAGGGAGCTGTGCTGTGCGCAGGGGCAGCGGTGGGTGGAATTCACGTGCCCGGGCCTGTTTTCTTTTCCCACCAAGGGGAAGTTGTCCAGGGCCTGGCTTCTTGGGGGACCCACCTCTTCGTTGCTGTGAGCCTTGGGGTTTTGTGTGACATGTGGCATGTGTCTGAGAGACGTGGGAGATACAGCACAAGCTGACTCCTTGGCTGGTCCGGCCCTCCTCTTGGGAGTGCCCAGCCAGGTGCTGGCAGGAGGAAGTGGGTAGTGGGTGGGCTTGGCTTTCTATGCCTCGTCACTTGCTTTCAAAGGGTGGGGTCCTGTTTCAGCTTTTTCTGGAAGCAGGGCACACCTTGGGGAGACTGCGATGTTTTACTCTGGGCCTTGGGTGCAGAGGATGCCACAGAGGATCCGTTCTCTCCCCTGGGAGGTGCCTGGCTGGGCTGGGACTTAGGCGGACACCAGTTCCTTTCCTCTGGTTTGACCTCAGTTCCAAAGCCTTTTGATGTACAACGAAGCAGGTCCCCTCCGTGGCGCTCTCGTCTCTTCATTACAGTAATGTCCCGAAACTCTTAACTCAGTGGCTGTCATCGTGGTTTCTGGACACCCTCGGTTGTCTTCAATCATCTTGAGAGGTATTTTGGAAAATTTCCAACTTGCTTATGTTTAGTTCAATGTAAAATGTGTGCAGTGGTTGTTTCCTTGAAGACCGAGACAGATACATGTTTCTTTTTATTGCTAAATATATTCTGTTAAATTTGTTGCTAAAATAGGTGTTTTAGGGTTGTTGTTCTTTTTTAAGTAATTTGCCTTGGAAAATTGTAGTGATCCTTCAGCAAAGTTGCTGTGTGACATAAAATAATCCCTGTGTGGGGGGAGCCTTGGCAGCTGGGGCCTGACCACCTCTGAAATGTCCTGTATGAGTGACCTTCAAACCCTTACCACTTGGTCTCCTCCTAGAGAGACATTTACTGACTTCTTTGTTGCTATTTTTGTTGTTTAATGACATTATTGTTATTTTTCTCCTACATTAATTCTTGTTCATCTTGGACATTGAGAAAATACAGATAAGTTCAAATAAAAATAATTTTTAAATATATGTCCCCTTACCACTCAGAGATAACCACTGCAGACATTTTAGTCCATTCCTTCCCAGTCCTTTTTGTGCACTTGAAGATGTATTTCACAAAAAAGGACCATACTGCATGCACAGTCTTCTATATGATATAGTTTTTACTTAAATATATGTCATATATTTTTTTCCATTGAATATTCAACACAAGGATCAACAAACTTTTTCTGTAAAGGACCAGATAATAAATAATTTAGGTGTTGCAGGATATGTGGGCTCTTTTGTAACTACTCGATTCTGCCATAAATGAAAGGGCTTGATGGTTTCCAATAAAACTTTATTTACAAAAACAGGTGACAGAAGGATTTGTCCCATGGGCTATCCTTTGCACACTCCTGTTCTTTAGTAATAGCTGTCCTTTTATAAAAGCTTCATACACGTAGTATGTTCCTTGAGGAAATATTAGAAATATGGAGAAGCAAAGGGAAAAATCTGCCTCTAGTGATCTACTGAGCATAGTAGAAAACTTGTTTCCATTTTTTCATTTCTGCACCTAAATCTTTCTGATCATCTGTACAATTATTTCCCTAAGTGGTACTCCTCGACATGGAATCTCAGGTCACAGGCTGGCAGCACTGAAGCTGCAGATGTGTATTACCCAGGAGGGTGCTGTGTCTTGAGGCCATTTCTTCCAGTGCTGGAGATTTTACTGAGAAAGTTCCTCGTAAGGTTATATTGAAATCTGTCTCCCTCAAGGTAGTTCCCTGTCACCAAGCAACTCTGTGACTCATTTGTTCATTCATAAATTCATTCATTTGTTCATTCATTAATTCATTTTTTCATTCAAGGACAAAATGCTTATTAAGTAGGTTCTGAACACCGAGCAATGTGCTAGATGCTGGAGATTCAAGGATGATAGGGATAGGTCGCAGTGCCCAGAGGCCCAGAGCCTGGGAGCCGGGACAAGTCCTTCACAAGAGGGGTAGATGCACGGGAGGGCCGCCCCAGGGCTGGAGGAGACGCACTTGCCTTGGCGTCCACATTTGTTCCCAAGGGACCTGAAAGGGTGACGGAACCTCCTCAGTCACTTCAGTAGCTCCTGTGGCAGGTAACTCTTTCCCATTGTAGAATCTGGCCAATTCGGTGACTTCTGGGGGAAGCACCCCCAGCTCAGCCACTGCGGCTGGCTGTCCTCTCTCTCCCTGGCTGTGAACTGGAGTTGAACTCACTTTCTTGCTGCAGAAGAGGCCCTGGGGAGAGTCCAACTGGTGCTTTTGAGGACGACCCCTCAGGCCAAGAAGGGGGCCAGATGGGAGCTTGTCGGGGCTTGCAGCTTTGTGGCATGTGTGTCCTGGCAGCTGGTCACCCCACACCAGGGGCCAGCCCTGAGGCGGGCAGCAGGAAGAGGCAGGGTGGAGCTCCACACCAGGGAGTGAGGGGCAGGCCCCCGGCTCCAGCTCACCTGCCCTGACCACCCTGTCATTGTCGCCAGTGGTTCATGGGCAGGGGGAGGGCACGAGTCAGGTGTCATGTGGAGTGTGGACTCCTGTTGGGACCCTGCAGGTAGAGCCTGTGAGAGCTTGTCAGATGTACACTGGGAAAGAGGCTCTCTGCATTTTACCCAAACTAACCTGACTTCAGAACTGTCCATACCTGTCCCACAGAGGATCAGGTGAGTCATCGGGGGGCGGGGGGGGCGGGTGCGGGATATACCCACCTCATATGTCAAGATGTCCAGCGTCATAGAGGATGGTGGGCACTGCAGACAGTGCCAGTGTTCTTTTTGGATGGTGGGTCATGAACTAAATACAGACCCACTATGAGAATGAGTGGAAACAATTTCTTCTGGTACATATCAGACCTCAATTGCCCTTTATTTTCTGTGAATGAAAACGTCATAATCATAAGCCTGGCTATTAACCCAGAGACAAGTGCATTTTCTAATGTTTAAGAAACGGCTCCGGGCAGAGCACATACTTCAGCCAGAACTTGACCTTCACACACAGTCAGGCTTTACCCACCCTGCTGGGCTATTTGGGCAGCTCACTCCCCTCCCCGGGGCCTGGGGAGTGGGGGTGGGGAAGTCTAGAAGACTCTTAGACCCCTTTCATCTTGCTTTTCCCCTCCTCTCCTCTCCCTTCCCAAATGTTTCCACGGCCTGAGGGTAACTTTCAAGGGTCTCATCCACTGAGCAGAGAACTAGGGTTTGTAGATGCTAAGGATTTGGGGATTTCTTGTCTACCTGTGTTTGAGCCTCGAGCAGGCAGTGAGGTCGTGTTATCTCTGAGGGGCCCGGTGTGCCCGGTGGGGCTGGGAAGACCCTCTTTTAGCTCCTTTCCCACCGGGCACCTTCCCACCGGCTCTCCCTGTCTGGGGCCTGCATGCCCTGGAGACAGGGTCCTGCCCCCGGAGGGGCACTGCCAGGGCCCCGCCCTCAGTGCTGCTCAAGGCTTGCTCTTCCCCTCCTGGGGGCTGACTTGGCAGGGCTGCAGGAAGTGGAGAGCGTCGCGGTCATGGTGGAGGGCTCCAGTGCTGGCCCTCAGGAGCTGTGAGACCCAGCAAGGGCTCCTTAGCCTCTCCGCGCTTCCGTGTCCTAGAGCCCGCCGGAGGAGAGGCTGTCAACAGCCGCGTAAACTGTATTGAGTTCCAAAGCTAGGAAGTGGTGGAGCTGAGATTCTAGCCACGTCTGTCTGACCTCTTGCCTTTTAGTTCCACTGTTGGGTCGTGCTGGGGATGGGGTGAATGCAGCCAAAAGCAGAAGCCCTGCTCGCCAGCCCCATGTCCCGCTCCACGCTGGCCAAGATCAGCCCTGTTAGGACAGGCTCTGGGAAGCTCAGACAAGTACTCCTTCCCTCTCTGTGTGTCTCGGGGGAGGTTGTCCTCACATCTTTTCCAGAAGAGAAGCAAGGAAGGGGGTGGCCCCGCGCTTGCTCAGCTCTGCTGAGGATCGACTGGGACCCGGCCCAAGCTGCACACTTAGGCTTAAAGTGACTCCCCAAAGCTGCGGTTTCAGGGATCCCCTAACCTCTACTCAAGGTCACATGCGTAGCAAGTCACAAGTGTCTGGCGGCCGTGTCCCCAGGGTGACAGAGAGGATGGGGCCCCAGGAGCAGGGCCTGGTGACAGAGGACCCAGCTCTCTTCCTGTGCAGCTTGCCCGAGTCTCAGTTCCCCGTCCCTCCCAGCTCTACCACGCGCTGCCGGTCCTGTTTCTGTCTCCGTGCTCTCCTGCGCAGGCCAGTGCTGGAAGGTGGCCTGGGTGAGGGTGGTGGGCCAGAGGACAGGACAGGAGGCGGGGGCACAGGGCTGGCGCCAGCTCGCAGCCCTCCCCAGCCACCGACTCTTTCCAGAGAGGAGCGGGGAAGCCCCCACGGGCAGGTGAAGAGAAAGGGAAGAGGCTCCCCAGCTCCTCCTTCCCGGTCAGCACCGGCCTCCGAGGTGTGAATTAGGAGGCAGAGTCATCATCTGGGAAGCCTTCCAGAGGAGGGGCTGCCGGGTTCTTTGTTGTCGCTCCTGGTGGCACTAAGAACTGAACCAAGCGGCCACTTTGCACTGGCCGCGCCGAGCAGAATGCTCTGGGCCGTCACTGTGCCCTGGACCCACCTAGGGTGGTCCCAGGGAAGGACCCGCGATCTGCTGGGGGGCTGAGTCTGCTGTTGTGGGTGTAGGGGGTTTAGCAGTTCAAACTGACCCTAGCTTCTGGGAATAGAGCATTCAACACGCAGTTGTGACTGTGTGTGTGTATGTCGGAAGGCTAGTGTGTGTCTGAACGTTTGTTGTCTGTGTTGGGATATGACTTGGTGTGCGAGTGGTCGCGCTGTCTTGGGCTGGTGTTGCTGTGTGAGTATCTGTAAGGCGCTTTAATTTTTTGGATGCAGTTGCCGAGGGTGGATGTATTACCGTGTGGTGCTGTGAGTGTGGGGGGTGGATGTGTGTTGGGCCGTGGTTGTACTGGGATGGGAGTGGACATGCACGCACCGGGTACGTGTATCGGTGTGTACGGGTGAGGGTGAGTTGGGATACGAAGCTCATTACGTGTGTGTGGGCATTGCGGTGTGGTTAGGGTGTGGGATCAGGGTTTGCAGATATGTTGCTGTGGCTGTGTGGTTTGGGGGAGTGCATATTTGTGTGTTGACACATGCTAGTAGGGGTGTGTGTGTTGAGATGTATGTAACGGTGTGCGGGGTATGTGTTGATATAGGTGTCAGGTGTGCGGTGTGTGGTCGTGTGTGTTGGTGCATTGATGCATGTGTTAGTGAAGATGCGTGTGCTGGGATGTGTGTATCTGTGTGTGTCTGCCTGTGTTGGTATGGGTGTTGAGGTGTGTGTTGTGTGGCTAAGGATGTGTGTGGTGGGTGGCACGATGGCCTCCTCTTACATAGGGAGGCTGACCTCCTTGAAGCATCGTGACCTTTTAGCCTTCCCTGCGGGAAGAGAAGCTGGTCCTGAGCCCAGCCCTGCCCCTTAGAGCATTGCTAATGGAGTCTCCCCTGCCTGTTGCCGCCTCAGCCTCGGGCGGAAGCTCTGGCTCCTGGGTTATGAGTTGGCACATGCAGCGGGGGCCGTCTTCCAGCATCTCACAGCCAAGCCCTCTGAGGCCTCGTGCTCCTCCTGGAAGAAGCTGGGGCTTGAGGGTTGGGGTCCCCATCCAGGGAACCTCTGTTCTGGGTTCAGCCAGCAAGTGTGTGGAGTGGGCCTGAGAGCTCCGAGAGGACAGGGGTTGCGCTGTCCTCAGGTGTGTTCCCATCGTGGTCCCTGGCGCTGGGCACGGGATGCAGCAGGTGTTCGGGGGATGCTCGTTGACTCTTACGGAATAAAATGAAATGTGCTCTCCTGGGACAAAGGGCGCTTGCCCAGGAGCCAGCCAGGCCTCGGGCCTGCCCACCACTCCCCCTCGAGGTGCCAAAGAACCTGAAATCACAGTGCAGAGCCTGCACCACAGACCTGCAGTGAGTCCCTGTGAGCTGGCAGGCGTCCCTCTGCCAGGAGCGGGAGGACCCAAGGGCATGAGGGAGCCTGGGGGTCAGAGACGGGCCCAGGGCGGGTGAGTACCCCTCTGGGGGCAAGTCCTCTCGGGGATGGGCTCAGTCTGCCATCAGCACCTGGGGACCCCCTCTCCGGGACAGTGGCAACCTGGGCTCCAAGTGCAACTCCTCCTCCCTGGATGACCATCCTCCACGAGCCTCAAAGCAGCTGTCTCTCCTTCCCCAGCTCCTTGGAGCTCATGGACACAGTGACAGCCTCACGGACTGTGAGCCTGCTGGGGGCCAGGGCAGTGGGGTAGAGCTGTTGCCGAGGGCACCGCATCCTCCGTCTGCAGACTGTTTAAAGGCTTCAGCTGTGTTACCAGCAGCTTGAAAAGTGATCTTGCAGCCACTTCGGGGTTTAGTTAGCCATGTTCTGTGGCCATCGTGGATGATCTAGGGTGCAGGCCTGGGAGTTGGAGGTGAGCCTTACTGAGCCCACCACAGGTGGGGGTCTTCAGAATGGTGCCCCAGACAAGCAGCAGGCATTGAGGGGTGTCAGTCTGGTCAAAGGCTGGGGACCAGAAGGACACTGGGCCCTTGAGGAGCTTAGGATCCATTTGGCAGGGGACTCTTCCGTTTCCTGAAACTTAAAATAATCTACCAGCTGTTTTATAAAGTCAGAAAGAAAAAGTGTCAGAGAACAGCATGTATGGGTCAGGGCAGCTATGGATTTGGTGAAACTTTTCCTGGAAATCACGTGGAGCAGAGACCATGTGTCAGCTCTGCCCGGCTTCTGCTGGAAATCTGTGAAGCCAGTGCTTTGGGGTCAAATGACCTTTTTTGGTTAGTGGCGGAGGAAATGCTTCCACCTCTGAGGTACGAGCCCCGTGAAGAACGATGCGAAGGTCCTGGAGACTCTGGTGGAGGAAGCCAGGAGTGGTGGAGGAGCGGACGCCCACGAGGTAGAGGGCAGATGCCTCGGGGTGGGCTCCTTCCCAGGGAGAGCAGGGCCCATGGAGGCTCGACAGCCACCGCTGATGGCTGTGCTCCTCAGGGCATTGGAGGGAACATACCTGAATCCCTGAAGGGCAAGCACTGTGGGGACGGAGCTGCCTGGGAAAGGAGGGACTGTCAGGGCGGCCGGGTGAGCAGGGACGGTGGCCCAGGGGTGGAGCGGCCCTTTGAACGAACAGCCTGCATCCCTTCCCTGCTCAGAACACTGCGGTGACTTTCCATTGTGTGGGGAATAAAATCTGTGGTATCAAGGCCTGGAATTGTACACCCCCTCCCTCCTCTCTGACCACGCCCTTGGTGGCCTCTGTGTTGTCTGTCGTTTCTGGGGTGAGCTCTGGACACAACTCTCACAGGCTGGTTCCATCCCATCATGCAGACCTCCTCCCTCCAGTGGCCTTTCCATGAGCCCCCACTATGAACGATCGCTTCCCAGCCCCTCGCTGGAAACATTATCCTGTATTGTCATCTTCAAGGCCTTTGGGAAGCGTCGTGTTCTCTGTGTGCTGATCTACCCGTGACTCGAGTGCACAGCACTGCCCACAGTAGTGCCCGCCACACAGTGGAGGCTCAGTAAACATTTTTTAAAAGACACGGCGGTAAAAGGCACATAACACAAAATGCACCATCTTAACCATTTTTAAGTGTGTGGTTCAGTGGCATTAAGTGCATTCACATTGTGTGCAACCGTCATCACCATCCATCCACAGAACTCTTTTCATTTGGCAGAACTGAAGCTCTGTGCCTGTTCATCAGTGGCCCCCATTCCCTGCCCCCAGCCTGGCAGCAACCTTTCTACTCTCTGTCTCTATGAATATTACACTCTGGGTACCTCATGTAAGTGGAATCATACGGTGTGTGTCCTCCTGTGACTGGCTTAGTCCCTTAGCATGATGTCCTCCAGGTTCATCTGTGCTGTAGCAGGTGCAGGATTTCCTCCCTTTTTAAGGCTGAATAATATTCCATTGTATGGATGGACCACATTTTGTTTATCCACTCATCTGTCGGTGGACACTGCCTTCATTTCAAGAAATACTTTCGCATAAGTGAATGAAGGCAGGGTGTGGTCTGGCCTCCCTGTCCCCTGCCTGAGGGAAGGGGTTGTGACTTTGGATTCGTTGAGTTAATTCACAGTATCCCGAGCTACTGGCTCCCCAGAAGCCAGGGGCCGCTTTCCTCAGCAGAGCACGTGTTGGGGTCTGAGCATTTTGGAATTCAGCATGGGTCAGACCTTGGCCCTCTGGGAGGGCTGCCGTGTGCCCTGAGGGGCCACACATTCTTCCACAGGGACGAGCCCAGTGTCTGCCGTCGGGCAGGACGGGTGGCGGGGGAGCTGTGGTCCCTGGAGCTGATGCTGGAAGAGGAGTGGACACACATGGCAGCAGCTCTGTGGCAAAGGCTTAACTGCCCCCAACCAGGAATGCTGCATGGTTTTGCTGGAAGCCGAAATTCTAGAAGACAGCCAGTGTTGTCCAGTACGTTTTGTTTTCTTTAATTTAATTTAATTTTTTTATACAGCAGGTTCTTATTAGTTATCTATTTTATACATATTAGTGTACATATGTCAATCCCAATCTCCCAATTCATCCCACCACCACTAACCCCCTCCCCCGCAGCTTTCCCCACTTGGTGTCCATATGTTTGTTCCAGTACTTTTTTTTGGAAGTTCAACATTCTCCTCGAAGCTCGTCCCGTGCCTCTTTGGAGTAGAATCCCTATCTTACCCGCTTAACATAGCCTGGGTTGATGCTGACTTCAGGACAAAGATGAGGCCTTGGGGATCCAGGCTGGGGTGGGGAAGTGCAGTGACTGACTTCCGGTCTGAGGGAAGCGGCTGGACCCGTGCTGGGGAAGGACCTCAGCTCAGCGAGCCGGCTGCAGGCAGACTCGGCCAGCTCAGCGGCAGCCTCGGAGCTGCTGCTGGGGACCCCGTGTACCGTGGGCCACCTGGCCTGTGCAGGGTGCTGCAGGGCACATGTCCCCTTCCCCGCTCAACAAGTCCTAAGCTGGGGTGAGGTGTCCACACTGAGCCAGGAGCACAGACGGCAGGACACGGCTTGTCTCAGAGTCGGCTTGTGTGGTGTGGACCCGATAGGGTCTGTGAGGGCTGCCAGCTTCTTGGCCTTCTTGCTGGAGGGAGTGGGAGTGGGAAGAGAACAGCAAGACGTGGGATGGAGAAGATGGTCTTGGAAGGGAAGCTGGGGTGCTGGAGAGAAGAAGGACGCTGTGGACAGGCGAGGAGTAGAGCAGGGTCCTGGGGGTCCTGGCCCCGGTGCTGACCTGCACCCTGGCAGGACAGATGCCTAATGCTGAGATCTACAGGGGAGGAGGTGAGGACGCCTTGGCTTGGGGTGAAGGTTCAAGGGGATTCAGGCAGAAGTTCACTCATTCAGCTCTCAGCTGAGGACGTTGAGAGGCCAGGTGAGTGTCCTTACACCTGCCCCATAAAGGTGAGGTCTCTCCAGGCTTCCTGGGGTTTTGTCCCTCCGCTGGTGCCTGGGAGGCCCAGATACCCGTGACTCAGGGCTGTGGGTGCGCTGCTGTGGACCCGCTTCTGCAGCGGGTGTTACCTTCTGTCCCAGTCTGCTCAGGCTGCCGTCACAGCTTTCCATAGACTGGTACATACACAACAGAAATTTCTCTCTCACAGTTCTGGAGGCTGGAAGTCCAAGGTCAGGTGCCGACAGATTCAGTGTTGGATGTGGACCCACTTCCCATGGTGGAAGGTGAGGAGCTCGCTGGAGTCTCTCTAACAGGGGACCTAATCCATTCATGAGGCACCATCCCCACGACCTAAGCGCCTCCCAAGACTGTCACATTAGGGGTTAGGATTTCAATATATGAATTTTAGGGGGACAAAATATCCAGTCTGTAGTACTTCCTCACTGATCCCCCTGTCCCCAAAGCAGTGTTATCAATCAAGCCAGTTCTCTAAACAGAAACATAATAGAAAAGAAAATGACAGGAAACTCCAGCGTGCTGTGAGCCTGCCCAGTGGTTCCCAGGTGAAATGTCCTCACGGGAACATGACAAGCCAATCCACCTAGACCCTCCTCCGCTTGCTGGGTAACCACAGCCCTTGGTGGATGGAGGCAGGTCTCAAAGGGGAATGAAAAGCAGCCAGGGACAGGGGGACCCATCCCACACCTGGCACCCTGCTCCTCCAGGGGTGCCCAGCCCAGCTCACAGTTCCCACGGCCCCCACGTGGGGGTAGGAGAGGGCGCCTCGGGGCTGAACAAGGATGCCGGGGACAGACAGTGGCTGCTTTGGAATCTCAGTGCAGGTTACAAATGGGATTGAGCAAGTTCTGCTTTTCTCAGAACTGCCTCACATCTTCCCCACATGTTCTTGACTGCTAGACACACAGTATTTAGCTGATGGGAAAGCAGCCAGAGAATTCAACAGCGCCCAGTGGTCCCCAGGGGGAGAAATGTAATTTTTAAGAAGTGTTATACTAGTTAAGGTCATTTGTAAAGTGCTGCCGTTTCGAGCTGGCCCCATGGCCTTGTCCTGAGTGAGCAGTGGATGAGGGGGTCCGAGGGGGAGAGGTGCTGTCTTCTGCCTGTCCGCCAGCCTCCCTCCTGCTGGCCCATTGGAAATACTTCAACTGCACTCTCTTTTTTGGGGGCGGGGGGTGGGTAGTAAACTTTTTATTTTAGAATAGTGTTAAATTTATAGAAGAGTTGCAAGGATAACCCGGAGGGTAGGGTTCCCCGTACTCCACACTGGCTTCCCCCATTGTCAACGTTATTAGGGTCCATTTTGTCCCAAGGAATGAACCAATATCGATCCATTACCATTAGCTGAAGTCCATACTTTATTCAGATTTCCTTAGTTTTTACCTAATGTTTTTATTTTGTGCCTGGATCCCACCGAAGATTCCATGTTACATTTAGGTTTTTAAATAAACTTTGTTTTTTGGAGCAGTTTTAGGTTCATAGCAAAATTGAGTGGAAAATACAGTGTTCCCACATACTTCGTGTCCCCCACAACTTCCCCCGCTGTTGGCACGAGTTTTCTTGTCCCCTTAGGCTCCTTTTTTTGGCTGTGATAGTTCCTCAAATTTTCCTTGTTTTTTGTGGCTGTGACGGTTTTGAGCAGTACTGATCAGGTATTTTATAGACTGTCCTTCAACTTGGGTTTGTCTGATGTTTCCCTCAGGGTTAGACTGGAGTTTGGGGCTCTTGGAAGACCCCAGGGGTAAAGTGACCTGCTCATAACAGTATATCAAGGGCGCATGCTGTCAACCTGACTTATCACTGTTGATGTTGACCTTGGTCACCTGGCTGAGATCTTGTCTGGCAGCTTTGGCCACTGTAAAGCCACGCCCCTTTTAAAGTAGGCAGGACCAGCTACATAATCTGCAGGGCTCAGTGCAAAATGAAAAGGTGGAGCCCATTGTTTAGAATTACTAAGAATTTCAAGATGATGATTGCAGAACATTAAATCAAGTCAGAGTCCTTCTAAGCGCAAAGCCATGTGTGACTGCACTGGTCCCATGAAGCCAGCCCTGTTTGTAGGACTGTGGGCACACGGAGAGGAGCCTTGCACGGGTGGTCACTTATTCCCGAGCAGTTGAAGGGGGAGGATGGCTGGAGAGGGTCAGAAGCACCCTGGGTGGTGTGGGTATCACCGGGTGGACAGAGCATGTCAGCACATTACAGGTGTCTGCAGGGTTTCTACTGAGCCACTTGTGGGGGAACCTGAAAAAGTCCACCTGAGCCCCCTGCAAGCTCTGTCTGGACAGAGAGAGGGTGGTCAGGGGTATGCATGAGACAGCAGTTAGCAGCAAACAGAGCAGCTCCATAATATTTTTTAAGTGTGCTGCTTTTATTTTATTTTTTTCAATTTTCTCCTTTTTCTCAGTGCCCAGAGCAGCACTTTCTCCCTAGAAGACCTTAGAATATTTTATTTAGAAAATGCAAAATGATCCTGTCTCTGCTGGGCAAACTGGGGATCCCCGTTGGAGGGGTGCACCTGGTGACGGCTGCGCCTCTCCAGGCTGCTCTCTCATTTGGAGAGGCGAGCATTTCGCGTCTCAGGTGCATACCTGTGCAAGCGCAGACCCCTTGCTGCAGCATCAGTGCAGTGATGAGTGTACAGCTGCCAACCGGCTTCTCCTTGCTGTTACTCACCCAGCTGTTTAGAGAAGGAGAGAGCATTTCTAACCAGCCATATGGCATGGAGTTTTATTTGCCGTGGTAAGTTAAAAAGTACATTATTGGTCAGCATCTTGCATGCAAATTTTGACATTGCATTCCAGGAGTACCTGCAGAAGAGAGTGGTGGCGAGTCGGATCTGTGTAATTACATTGCTGTGCAGGCTTGTAACGTTGCCATCTCTAACTACACCCGGTATCTCATCGCGACGGCTGCCCGGGGATATTGCTGCACGACTCCTGTAGCCGGAGAAAGATTATGTAAACATGGTGTGCAATCTCGAAAGTGAGTAATGAAGTTGAGTACTTGTTGCAAAAATTAATAAATGGCTGGTTTACACGTGATGGAGGAGTCTCCGTGTGGGAACTGAATCGCGGCGTAGTGATGGATAAATGCACCTCCAGGCACCGGTGACTTGAAGAAATTCATCCTTTTTTCTATCAGGATGATCAAATGGACAATTCTAGTCTATGCCCTTAACTTTCTACTAGACCAGCATGAAATCATCACAAATAGATCTTTCTGCTCCTCTTTGCCTGTCAGACTCTTCACCCTTGCCTCGGAGGAGAGTGTGGCAGTGATGTGGGGCTGTTTGCAGTTTCTGGAATGGCCGTGTGGTCCCAGGGCCTTGCCTTTGTAGATGCTCTTCCTGCACTCCTATCTGTCAAGTGCCTACGACGTGTCCCGAAGTCATTGTCCGGCTAGGAAGTCTGTTTTGAGCCTTGGTTCAGGTGCCACTTTCTCTGAGGAGCCTTTCTATCCACCCCTGTCTGCAGTGCTTCCCGCCCCAGAAAATTAACCCGTGGCCGCTGGTGCCCATACTTCCTTGATGATGCCTAGGTTTCTGTTACCGTCTGTCTCTGCTTAGGAAAGGGATCCATGGAGTCAGACAGACTGGGGTCCAAATCTCAGTTCCACCAAGTACCAGCTCACGTGACCACGAGCACGGAACCTCTGAACCTCAAGTGTCCCATCTGTAAAATGGGAAACGCTCATTTCTAGTTTGTAAGGTTGTTAGAATCAGGTATTAGATCATGTATCTGGCACATAGAAGATGCTCATTAAATATGTGTTAAAAGATGGATGGAGGAAGTGGGACTTCTGCATAGTCCATCAATTCTTAGAGCGGAGAGGAGGCATGTGGGAAAGAAGGCACAGCAGGGAACACAGTGAAGTGTGTGAGCAGCAGGGTGTGTCGAGGACCACCACCCCCTCTGGCTGGGAGAGTGGTGGGGACCAGAAGGAAGTGACTCTGGAAAGGGAAATAGGGCCCAACTGTGGAGGGCCTTGGATGCCAGACGATGACTTTACCCTGCAGGCACTGGGAGTCGTGGGCTGTGTGTGTGTGAAATAGCTAAGGAGGTTTGCCGTGTGGCTATGCCGGGAGCAGTATGCGGGGTTCCGTCCTCACAGTCCTCCCTCCCTCTGGTATCCACCCTTCCCCCTGCCCACACACCCCAGCAGACGTTTCTAGAGCTCCTGGGTCCCGGGCAGTGGCTTGGCCCGGTCCTGGGTGAACTTCTCTTTGCCCCTTCCTCCCCCTCCATCAGTCAGTCCTTCAAAGCGCCGATGTATTGCCAGGAGAGGATATTACACGAAGCCCCTGAAGTGGTGCATTAAAGCAGTTTGGATTTTCTCTTACTGCTAACATTGATTACTATTAATTAAGGTTGATATTTACAATCAGAGGGAGTACAGGAGCAGATCATTTTTTATTAATCGCTCTTCTAGAGTCATCATTAGTCATCATTATCAAAATATTCAGACAGTGGACAGTGGCTGAGTTTTTCAAACCAAGTGATTAAATTATACTACATTATATACAGTCTGTGTCCCCTGTCACCTCTCCCTTTCAGGGTTCTCCCTATTGTCCCCCAAATGGTCTCAGCCTCCTGCCATTTATCCTCTCCTCCACCCCTGCTCTCCCCATCACCCCCTTCTTTCCTTTCCTCCCTCCCTCCCTCTCTTCCTTTCTTTTCCTCACCAGAAATGATACCATCCTGAGATCCTGCAGCTTGCCTTTTTCTTTCAACGATATGGCTTAAAGGTCTCCTTGTGTTATGACTGAGCTCTGGCTTACTCCTTTTCATGTCACTGTAGCATGACTGTGGAATGCATATGCCACGGTATTGTTTATTTTTATTGCCATTCCCCAACTGGTGGACATTTAGGTTATTCCCCTTTCCTTTCCTTCCACTTGTTGTCTTGGTCAGTGACACAGTGGGAATCCCGTGTGTGTCCCACAGCTGCCAGGGTAGCTCTGGAGAGGTGGGCTTGCTGCAGCCCACCAGGCTACCCAGCCGCTTCTCAGTTTATCCCCTAACCTTGGCCAATCCAAACCCCACCTGGATCTCCAGCCCCAGCACTCTGCTGTGCTTTTGATGGGGGTCCCTCTCCTGGAATGCTTTCTTTCCCCATCTTTCCACGTGTAAATCCTGCCCACATCCTAAGATGCTGGAGCTGTGCCCACTCTTCCAGAGGCTTAAAACTCTCTGCTTCCTCGTCTGAAATTTTCCTGGGAACATATCACTTCATAGTGAAGCTCGGTTGGTGGTCTTATTCTGAATTTTGAGCCCTCTGAGGACAGGGACAGAATCTTCCTGGGTCATTATAGGTTTTCACTGAGCTTGTGGTCTTTTCCCTGTGTTAGAGAAGAGTGTGGCCCCTGGGCGTCTCAGGCTCCTCCTCCCAGGGGTCTGCAGAGATGGGCTCGGGGCCTCCCCTGCTCCCTTCCTGCTGAGGCGACTGGTCTACCTCCTCCCCTGTTCCAAGTGGGACCCTGAATGGGTTCTTGGAATGAGAATAGAGGAATTTAGGAATTCCTGTTCCTCCATTTAGGAGTTTTTTTTTTTTTAATAGTTAAACAATTGTAGGTAATTTAATTTGTAATGGTGCACATGGATTTACTAAGTGGGAAAATGTCACTAAGTTGTGGACACATACTGCATACAATTCAAAGAGAATTGGCCTCTGATGGGTAGCAATAAATGTCAAACTGTTCAACATTGATTGTTCTTGAAGGAATATTGCCTAACACAGAATAAAGTACCTTTTCGAGATTATTCAATTGGTCTGACTTTAAATCTAAAAAGAAGTAGGAGTACTGTGTCCCACTATGGCTCTCTACCCCTTGTGGTTGGATACAGGAGACCAAGTGGGAATGGGGAATGGACCACTTGGGCCTCTATTTTCTTAATGGCTCCTTCAACCCCCAGAGAGGAGGGAAGAATGTCTAAAAGCCTCTGGTGGTTTCCAACCATCCTGCCAACTTCTTCGTCTGCCGTGCCTGCCTCTTGGGCCTCAGATCCTGTGGCTCTGCTCTCACTCAGTATACTCCAGCTATGCTGGTCTGCTTATTGCTCTTCAAAACACTCCAGTATGGGCCTACCCCAGGGCCTTTGCACTTCTGTTCTCTCTGCATAAAATTCCATCTTTCTCTACTTTTCCACAACCACCCATCGAAGGTCAAAGTTCACCTCCATTGTGCCCCACACTTCATTGGTTCCTAACCATTCCATCATTCCTATATGTGTAACTAGTTGGAATTTGGAATTGTCTTATTTATGTTTTACTAGCATGTTATCTGTCTCCCCACTAGAATGTGAGCTTCATGAGGGCAGGGATGGTGTCTGTCCTGTCTGCTTGGGTAGTCCAGTGCCTAGAGCAGTTCATGACACAAGAGGAGGGACATTTTTCCCTCCTCTCTGGGGGTTGAAGGAGCCATTAAGAGAACAGTAGAAGAATAGTATCCTTCATGAAGTTTGTGATACTATAATAAGTACTGATAGAACAAGTGTGTTGAGTGACTCTCTGCAAAGTGATAGAACATAACATGCATTTTATAATACAGCAATCACCCAGGCATGAAAAAAAGATCCTTTGGCTTCCTTTCAAATGAATCTCCCTTTAGTAGGACTTTTCTCTTTTATGACTTGAAGAAAGTGGGCTTTTCCAGCAGCGGTTGGTTCCTGCTACTTTCTAGACAACCTGGTAATTTGTTTGGAATGCTGGGGCAGAGGGCTCTCATTGCCCATGGCCAGGTCTCTCCCCGCCGGAAACTGAGCTCTCCTTACTGTGCTTTGCTGAGGATGCAGGGCCGGGCACAATAGCTGCAAACTCTCAAGTTTAGCTGATGAATGAAAAGACTTAAGTGAAGTGGAGATTCATGGTAGTTATCAACGTCTAGAATTTTTTAAAAATGTTCTTTCCCTTTGTTTCGGGGATCCTCTGTTGTTATAAGAGACTGAGGTCAGGGGATAGAGTTCTCTTACTCTGTAGAAATAAAAATCTGTGTACTTCCTCTAGCACTGAATAAAAATAGCTATTCTTTATTTTTTTTTAAGAAAAGCACTGTGCAACTTCTCGGTGCTGACTTATTTGCACCTACTTTGCACCTACTTTGCAGACCTCGGCGCCCTCAGAAGGGCTGAAGATGGAGGTCAGTGCGTGCGGGTCAGGGTGCTGACTGATCACGTCCCAAAGAACTGGTTTGTGGATAGTCCTTTGGTGATTTTTTTTCTTCCCCAGTAGAAAGTTTCATGTTTGATCCTGAGAATCAGAAATTAAGAAATATATGCTATGATGTCATTTTGCCTGATTTAATCTAAACTTCCTGTGTGCTCCCGGGCAGAGGGTTCCGGGTTGGGAGGGTCTTGTGGTCTAACCCTGCCCACTCTCATTTGAGCAGCCAAGGTTCCCCACCTGCTTGCACACCCCTGAGTGGGTTCCTCCCTGCCTCTGCTGGGACCCAGGCAGCGTCTGGGGAGCTCCAACTTAGAAGTGCTTCAGATGCAGGGGTCCTGGTGCAGCCCCCGCTGTGCACACAGCAGCAGCTGGACTCTGTCTCCCCATGTGTACCCTGGGGAGGAACACGCCCACCTCCCATGACTATTGTGCCAAGGAAACGGTCCTCGTCCTCCTTCTATAAAGCAGATAGTATAGCACAGGGCAGACACTCAGTAAAAGTTCTCTTTCTCACTCTCTTTTTTTTTTTTTTTTTCTCACTCTCTTTTTTATTGCCCTGAAATCTGCTCCTTAAATCTGGTCCTGGGCTTCCGTGGAGCCCTAGAGGTCAGATCTGGCTCTCCCAGGGCCAGAGGACAAATGTCCTTTCGCCTTGAGCCCTGCCTTACTGCCTTATTCCTCTCCCTTCTGACCCTGTGTGGTTAGTGCATGTGGCTTGTTGGTGTGGCCTGCTTGGAGAGGCCCCTCCTCTTTTTGTTCCCCTGCTTCTGAGGCTGTATTTGCCTGTCTTGGGCACTGATTCTCTGCTTCCCCTGAGTGGCTTTTCATTGGCTGATCCCTGAAGTCCTTCTTAGGGGCCAGGATGAAACCCTGTCCTCTCCACAGTCCTATATTGCTGCTCTGGGGTTTTGGACCCTGTTATGAGTTAGGATAGCACTGGCTGCTGTTAGAGGTATATCCTGAAGTTACAGTGTCAGGACACAACGATTTATGTTTTTTCCTAACAGAAAATCCAACCAGTGTTGGACACCAGGAGCTTTCATTTAGGGAGTGATGGACTCTCAGTATTTCCAGTATGTGGTTTCCAGGGTCATGAAGGGCATTGAAATCAGCTGTCAGGAAGGGGGGAGTGAGGATGACAGGCAGGGGGTTATGGGTAGACCTGGAGGTGGTGTACTTCACTTTGTGCAAATCCCATTGGCTACAACTTGGTCACATGACCCCAGCTGGATGCAGACGAGCCTGGGACATGTCCCTGACTGGGGATTCACTTCTGGCAACCACTCCGTGTGTGGAAGGAGACACGGATGGTTAGTTGACAGCTGTCTCTACTACAGACCGGATGTGGAAAAGACCAGCAACTGTTTAATGGCATCACTCAGTTTAGCCCCTTGGCTAAGTGGTCAGGGTGCTTTCAGAGAGTCCTTCATTCAGGGTGCCTCCTGCCCAGCACCCTGCTTGCCCAGCGCTGGCCACTTGCACCTGTGCTACTCACACCTCCTGGGTTTCTGTCCAAGTCACTGGACGGTCCACAGTGCAGGGCTGGGAACATGTGCCCTCACACATTGCCTGGGACCTTTCGTGGTGACGTCAGTACATCATTCTGTACCCTTCGGCATGGCTGGTTATCCAGCCACTTATCCACATTCTTGTCTTGCTCAGTCTCACATTTCTCCGTTTTATCCCCACAGAAATCAAAATGACCTGCTGAAATGCATACGCCCTGCGTCTCATGCGGCTCTCTGTCCTGCTAGCCTGTAGGCTGGGCTGACACAGCCAGTCTCGGGGCACCCACACTGGGCTCCTGGGATTGCTGTTCCCTCTTCTCGGTTTTCCCCAACTGCTTTTAAAAAGTAACATCTAGGCTAAAATCCTGCTTGGGATCAATTGTGCATGACCTGAAAGGTTTAGCTTCCCATTCTCCACAGTTCCTCAAATATCACCACCAAAGCGTTCAGCGCTCTCTTTACAAGCTCTTTCAGTACCAAAATGTGGAATTCACAGGGCCCGGAGATGGGAATTCTGGCCGAGCACACACGGTCTCTCTGAAGATCCTTTTTTTTATCTGTCTCGGGCTCCCTTTGGTCAGATGGTCCCCCTTCCATCCTCGGGATCTTCTTGTTGCTGAGCAGACAGATAAACAATCCCATCTTCTCCATCGATTGCTTGACTTGGTGTCTTTGCCCCTCGCAGCGGATCTACAGTTCCTTCCTCCGTCTGTTTCTTGCTCTGAATTGAGCTTTTTAAAAGGGATTTTTTTGGCTGTCCTTAATAATGTTTTGACTCCCTTAGCCTTTGCCAAAGAGAAGGTCAGTGCAAATCCCAGCCACTTATGTCTAAGATTCCATGGTAGCATGGTCCTTCCTCTTCTCATATTTTATCCAAATCATCAATCAATTACTTGATTCCCTCAACAAATATATATGTATATATGTAAATATGTATTATGTGTACAGTTACATGCATGTGCATGTGTGTGAATGTACAAGTATGTGTATGCAAATGTGTGCAAGTTGGACAGCCACTATGTTCTTTTCAAATCTCCTGTCTTTGGCGATCACACTGGCTTCTCTGGACGCTGCCCTCTTCTCCCTCACTGAGACCTTTCTGGTTACACAGACAGCGGGGCATGTTTACTTATCTTTTACTGAGCTGTCTGCTTGCCTAGACTCTCATGCCCTGGAATTCTACCTCTCTTTACTCCAAGTGTTTCGAAACCTGACATCCTAAAATTTAGAATACATGTTGGTTAAGGATGAATTACAAACATTTATTGAATTTTTAACAAATGTCAGGCAGTATGCTAACTTGTTAAATGGATTTAAGCTTCTTTAAGCAACTTTATGATATAGGGACTGATTTTACTGTCTAGGGATTAGTGGGGATCTGAGGTTCAGTGATGTTAAGTAACTCCTCCAGTGTAGTGCAGGAAGGGCTGGAGCCTGGATTCGAATCCATGTATGTCTTACTCCAGCTCTGTGCTTGTCTAACCACTGCCCCATCTCCGTGACCCTGTCCTGCTCAGCCTACCCCACCCAGTGAATTGGGAATTTTAAGATGACATCATTGTAGTTGCCCAAGATTCTTGTCTTTTCTGCTTTAACTAGTTCCTCCTCATTAGTTAGAACTAAATCTAGAGTAAAAAATAAAATAAAATAAAACCCCCTAATTATATTCTCCACCATCTGGAAAATGAAGTTATCATCAAGATAGGCCAAGATCTTGTCCATGAATAAAGACGAGAGTGATAATAATAAGGTCTGATGCCCGACTGTTTAGCCAGCTAATAGGTCTAATGGATGGTCAGAGAGTGAAAGGTCCTATCAATCCCTTCTCCAGCCCTCTGACTGGTTGCACTGGGAGTTCAGAGTAAATCACCTATTTCTCCCCTGTCTCTGGGTGGCCTGTAGCAAGGCCACCATTTCTGCATCCCCTCCTTTAGGCTCATCCATGCAGTCCCCTGCGTGCCTCCACCTGGGGCATATGGGGGCCCGTGAAGCAAGGGGTGAGACTTCTCCTCCACCTTTTGGACTAGGTCTATTCTCTGGGACTGAGAAGACCTGGCCATCGGGGAAGCCCTGCGCCTACCTCGTATCCTATAGATTTCATCCCTGCCCTAACCTTGAGGCTCTGGTCCATGTGCTGTGTTTGTCCTATTTCCAGCCCTTTAGTGTTTTCCAAACCCCCAGAAGTCTGATCCCACCACTTATTCCCAGTCTGGTGACCTTGTGGACCACCCTCTTCTTTGAGGGCATCCCTGTGCTCCTCCCATATCCATCCTCCTCTCTGAGTTGTCTCTGCCGTGTCTGGGGGTCCCAGGGTGCCAGGACGTGGGGCGAGGTGGGCTGGCCTCCAGGAGAATGTGGTCTGCTCACTTCTGTGAAATACGTCAAAGCACAGCCAGGACCTGCTCCAGGGCCTCCAGACAGGGCCACACTCCCTCATACGTCCCCCTGCCCCTCACACTCAGCAGGTCCCGAACACCCTGCCCCCAAACGGGCCCCTCCTCCTATGTCCCCAGCTTGGTGAACAGCACTCCACCCACCTGTCGGCTGCTGGAAGCCCAGGAGGTAGCCAGGTAGCTCCCCCGCAAACCCCCATGGGGCCTGTCTTTCCACCTCTTAAAGAACTCTTGAATGAATCCCGTAGTCTCCACAGCAAGGCTTTATTTCACATCCTCATGGTTTTCCCTCTTACTCATGGCCTCTGTCTGGTCTCTCTCTTTGGAGCCTACTCTCTTGTCCAAACCAGTGTTTTCCAAACCCCCAGAAATCTGATCCCACCACTTATTCCCAGTCTAGAACAGCTCAGGGGTTTCCCATTGAACTCCAGAAAAAGGCCTTGGTCTGACGAGAGCCTTTGGGGTCCAGCCCTGGTCTGTCTCTGCAGCCACTTCCCTTCATCCCCACACTCTGGCTTCCGCTGGCCTGACTCCTCTGATCTCCCAGGGAGTGAATATTCATTCATCTTTCGGGGTCTTTGCCTGCTCCGCTCCCTCCACCTGGAATAGTGCTTCCCCATATTTTTGCTTGGCTAACTCCTTGCTCGCTTTGAAGACTCCTTTGAAACCGTCTTCACTTGGGGTTGAGGGTGATGCCTGGGGTGATCTCTGAGGTACCCAGCCATCCATCCACCAGTGTATCCTCCCCATACCTTATCACAGTTATTCTTCTCTCTCCTCTCACATCTAATCACCCAGGAGACACTCCATTTACTTTGTTGATTGAATGAATGTTCCAGAAATCCAAATTCAGCTGTGTAGGGTGTTTTCTCTCTTTTGGGGTCTTTAATATATCACATAACTGTTGCTCCCCATTCTTTTTCTTTCCCTTGGCTAACAATGTACTCCTGCACTTTTCCCTCATTACGTGGTTTCCTCCAAGCCTCCAGATATATCTCTTTTTTAGTAATAGCTTTATTGAGATATAATTCACATACCATACAATTCACGCATGTAAAGTGCATATGTAATTCAATGATTTTCAGTATATTCAGAGTTGTGAACCTTCACTGAAATCAATTTTAGGACATTTTAATCACCCCAGAAAGAAGCCCTGTACCCTTTAGCTATCAACCTCAACTCCCCTTTCCTCCCAACCCTAGGAAACCACGAATCTACTTTCTGTCTCTATAGATTTGCTTAGTTGGGACATCTTTTAGGTGTTCTTAAGGCTGACCTCTGTGCAGGACCCATGCATGCCTTGCTTGACTCTTGAGCAAGCAGTCGGCTTTCTTTTTCACTCTTTCTTTCTTTCCCTTCCTTCCTCCCTCCCCCATTCCTTCCTTCCTTCCTTCCTTCCTTTCTTTCTTCTTTTTTTTTTTGAGGGGGGGTGGTTCTATTCTTGGTCTCCTTAGCAAAGACTATGAAACTCAATGTAATGTCTCTTCATTTTTCCAGGACTCTGGAAAGAGGGGATGATATCTCTTCTTTGTTATAGGATTAATTACTTTGTTTGTAAAGTGCTGTAAGGTTTGTAGAGTACAGAATCAAACTATTGTTGGTTTTTAGTTGTTCCAAATTAATGTCACTTTCTCAGGGTTTTTTTCTTAATTTGGTCTACCTCATTAGCAAAATCAAATTTCAGAGGAAGATGTTATAAGCCTTCTTTTCTCGTATTGCCAGCCTGGAGAAGGTGCAGCGAGAGGAGATGGGCTCAGAGAAGCCGAGGCTGTGGAGGCCGCAGCTCAGAGCCCAGTAAAGGCATGCTCTCGCTATAGGGTGGCTGGCGACACACTGGTCCATCAGGAAAGTGAGAGGGGCTCTCAGTCTACTCCTGGTGTTTGCATTTTCTATAATCACTTATCTGGTTTTGGTCTACTTGGCCAAATGCTCCACAAACATTTTCTTGGTTCAGATAAAGGGCAAGGCCTAAGAGGAAATAAAAGTGCTAAATATAAGGAGCATGGATCATCTGCTCTAGTATTTAAAAATGGCAAACTTAAATAATCAGTTACCATTTTTGGTCTATTGAATCATAACAAATATTAAAAACTAGATCTCCTGGCTGCTGAAGATACAGGGAACCAGGACTTCCAATAATGCTGGTGACTTTCTAAATGGTAGAAATCCCTGTAGAAGACAATTTGTCAATACCTATCAGGAGTAATAGCATGTTGAACCCGTTGACCCTGTAATTCTGCTTCTGAGAACCTATTTTAAGGAATTTATCCAAAGTATGAAAAAGCTATATGCATGAAAATGTTCATTATAGCATCATTTAAGATGTCAAAAATTAGAATAGGAATTGAGCTAAATGTATGGCATCGGGGTGTTCCGTGGAACCAGATCTCCCTGATGGACAGTTGTGCAGTCAATTAAAATGATGGTTTTCAGGACTGTGCACAAGAACAGAAGAAGATAACAGACCTGAGTGTGGACCATGAGTGTGACCAGGTGAAAATATGTGCACAGGACAGCCCTGGAAGAGAGATGTGGAAATAATTACTGGGAGGGGCTTTTAGGCACAAAATTGTGGGGCCTTCTTGGTTTCTCTCTCTCTCTCACATATATTTTATAATGCATAACATTCCTCTCATAATAGTAAAAAACATTTAGAAAAACCAACCCTCTGGCACATTTTATGAAGGTCCAACTTACTAGTTTGTTCTTAGAGAACCTTAAGTGAGGACCAAAGACATGGTAGTAAACCAGCATAATGATTATATTCCCTGGCATTCTGTTGAAAATGACAATTTTTTCCCATTCCCTGAAACAAATCTTGACTAACTTTGATAGTTCAGCAATTAGAACTTTGGCATACAATCTTTCTTCTTCAACTCCTATAATTAGTGGTCTCCAATTATATGAATCAATTTCAATTTCTATAAATCAGATGATTTAGAGAGAAGGCTGTTCAATTTCCTTTTCAACTGTATGGTTTCAACAGCAATAAAACTCTCAGCTTAAAATATCAGGATGCAACTCTCTCCAGAAATATTACCCAGTGGACTGAGGGCTTCTGCTGGGAGCACGGCATCTCACAGGTAGCCGTTTTTGGTCACATCACTTACCTGTCTGCTACTGAGTCCTGTTCGGTTCTTCTTCATGGGATCTGACATCTGATTACAGATTCCTTTCCAGTCTGGGTGAATATCACTCGACCTACCTGGTCTTCTAATAGACAGACCTGGCTTGGTCCCAGATAGGTCTGTAGAATGCTAGCTAGTGTGCACACTGAGTGCCTCCTTTACTTTTAATCTTGGTCTTCACAACGTCAGCGACCTTCAAAGTTTTGCGGAGGCCTGCTCTCCGCAGAGTGATCTGGAAGGTGGCTGGACTCCCTTAAGCCCAGCTTCGGAAAGTGCCCATTACATCCAGCTACTTTGTGGGGCTCTTCTTGAATTAATTCCTGATCACTGGAATTTGGAAATGTTTTCTTTTTCTCCCTTAGTCCTTTCATGATGAGATGTGATCTCTTTCATTCCACACAGGGCAAGTCTTCTTATTAATTTTAAAGATTCAGAAAAGGAAAATCATTTAGCTATTTTTTTCAATCCAAGAGTCTCAGCAGACTCTTTCCAGTGTGGAATCACATAGAGACTTCCACGTGGAGTTCATTCTCCCCCTGTCTGAAAGGAGGAAAGCAGGGGCAGAGGGCGGGGTGGGATGTGCACACAGAATCAGTGCCGACGACGTGAGCTCTGGGCTGCAGATGTACAGCCTCCCCTGCTCCCTTCTCCCCTTGGAGGAGATAAATGGCCAGGGCTTGTGTTTGCTGCTAATGTGGTTTTTAGCAAGATGTCTCCTTTTTGTTGGAGATTGGCCTCTGGCTTTTTATAGTACCCTTAAATTCAGCTTACGCTGAATTATTGTGGTTCTTCGCTTTATACATTACTTCCAGTTTCCACAGCATTCGAGTCTCATTAAGTGCCAGGGCTGCTAACTGAGATTTCTTGACAAATAGATCGTGGAAAATCAGGACAATGCACACTGGCCTCCCCAAGGTATCACCCAGGCCAGCCCCCTTGGAGCAGAGAGCCTCAAACCCACAGCTGAACTTCTCTTTCGGAACCTGGGGTTGCTAAGAAATGTAAAAGCAAGACTGTCTTCCAAACCTGAAAGAGGACAAGGCCCATCTCTCATGGGGGGCTCCTTTACCAGAAATGTGAAGGAAGTTGCAGCCCTGTGATGTAACATTCTGTAGCCATAAACAATCAGGTATCGAAGAATAACTTCAAAATATACTCGTAACATTATGTTAAGAGGAAACATGGGATATGAAACTACATGGAATCTCTATTTTGTTTATTTTAAATGTATATTAATCATATTTAAATAAATAGGATAGGAAGAAAATGTAAAAGTGTTATTCATAGCCAGAGTCAGGTGGTAGAATCAGAAATGATTCTCATTTTCTTTTATTTATACCTTTCCCTATTTTCCAAATTTTCTACAGCAAATATGGAATATTTTTGTGAATAAAGCAGGAAAGGTTGTTTAAGAGGCTGAAGAAGAAGAGTAAACTCCAACTTGATCTTGACCATAGGCCGCTCTGTCCTCCGGCTGTTTCACAAGCTCTCCAGCTTGCAGGCTCTGTGATGGGCCACCTGCCTCCCACCCCACATGCCTCTCTTGAGGTCTTCTCTCCTATATACACACCTAGAATGTGTTTTAACCGGGTCAGAAGGTTTGTAAGGATCTTACTTGCCTCAAGTGAATGTGAGCCAGCGAGAAAAACCCTGATTATGGGAGGATAAAAACCACTGCTGACAATTTTTCTTTTTAACCAAGCTGACCACTTCTTAGACCAGCACATAGTATTTCTTGTTGCTGAATAATCACTATCTTTTTGTTCCTCCTTTTTTGATAAGCCGTGGAATGGTGTGACGAGAGAGAAGATCCTATTAAGCAAGTTTTCTTAAGTCAGGGCGAAAGAGTCATAAATAGTCAAAATTAGCATTTTACTGTATACAGAGCCTTTCGTCTCTGGGAGGGGTTCTGTATCATTGTGTAGATCTGCATTTTACAGATGAGAAAATACTGCTCACACCCTCGTCACTGTGGGCTCCCTTTGCCACGTAGATATCTTTGAACACGGAGATGAAGAAGCTTCTGCGCTGGCCAGCCGTGGGCATTTCCTTCCTCCTCCCACGTGATCTTCCCGTAAGCAGGAATAAGGCACCATTGTTACTCAAAGGCCACTCGCTCCTAAGTATGTCCAAAGGCCCCCAAGTCTATGTGTGTTTTGCTGTGGTACAATACTGGGAAATGTCAAGTATTCGGGGTTGCCCACTGAAGAGTTTTTATTTTGGTATAAGAAAAGAAGGACTTTTAAATTTTAAAGTGAAAAATTTGGATTTGGAAGAAAAAATGTAAAAGTTGGTAATAATGAAGACTTTGTTTGCCAGGCGCTCCAGCCCAGTGACTAAGGGTCCAGCTGCTCCTGGGGCAGAGCTGTGGTTGGGGCGTTAGCAGGGAACAGAAGTGAGAGGGCGCTGGAGACCCGGGGGGGTGGGTTGCAGGGGACCAGGTAAATATGCAACATCCAACCGGAAGGGTGTTTAACTATGGCTTGAGTGTCTACCAGGGCGTTTCAGAGAAGCGCAGGTGATATGGCTTCAAGGTGACGATGCGTATCTTCCTGAGAATAAATGGTCAGTCGTGTCCTGACTCAGGGGGCAGGGTATTTTGGATAATTACCTCTCCATAATAATTTTCCTCCCCATAAACTCCTTTAAATATCATCTAAGAGAAGCACCTTTCAGAAAGACTAGCACTCTGGGGGTATTGTTCCTTCAATGGCACAAGGTGTGCAAAATAAGCCAGGAGGCCTCCGATCTCCTGTTTAGCAAATTTTTCTGGGTTAAGACTGTTCTTCCAAGTTTGCTTTCCTGGGGCTTGTGAGCTTCTGCTGCAAATGGCACTGTAGTGTTTGGGAGGGGGGCTGGGCGGGGAGCTCCAGAGCCCCTCTCCCGTTATCAGGTCAATACACATACCTGGTAATACAATGCCAATGCGTAGCTAAAAATAGCATCCCTTTGTTGTGATCTCCCAGAACAAAGGGAAGGGACGCACAGATCAGACCCACTTCATCTGTGTCTCCTGCCCTCTCCTTCCCAGCATTCCTAAGTCAGTTTGTCTTCTCTCTCAAATGGATTTTTCATTTAAAAACGGGGGAGAACGGAAACTGGATACTGTTGAGGCCTATGTAGTAACAAGAATTCTCTTGAAATAATAGGTGCTGGAAATCTCAGTGTCAGCATTGCCTGTCCCCCAAACTGCACTGAACAGGAACGCACTACAGTGTCCAAGTGTAGGGCCCTCCTCTCCCAGGTCTGTTGGGGGAGCCCAGCATTTTCTTTAAGATGAGTGTTCTTCAGAGGTATACAAGACATTATGCTTTTAAAAATCCCCTTAGCCCTAGTTCAACTTTATATTCCTTGATCAGTCTTGGGTTTTCATTCTGACTTTTGCTACCGTTTATTGCCCTGGATTAAGCCCCGGAACACAAGGTTTTATTTCTTTGTCCGGCTCTACTTCCCTTCGCCTTGCCCACTAACTGGCTAGATGTACAGAGGGGTGGGCACAGAGTATTGGTTGTATTTTGGGTGACGGTAGGGGTGGCAAGTTGGATCATGGAGGGACATAGAGTATTAATTAGACAGAAAATGCTGTCTGTGCCTTATCTGCATAAAGAAAGATAAAGCCCATGTAAATAATATGTGTGTTTCCCATAATGAATGTACCCTTTCTCTCCATTTCTGTATAGTATTAGAAATTGCGTTTTTATTATAGGAGACATTGGAGGCATGCCAACAAGTTTTTCTTTTAACTTGATATTTTGGGCTCTGATCTTTGTTAGAACTACAATGGCAGGGATCTCGTACAGTCAGAGGTCATTTCTATAGCTCCTTCCCCTTCCCATCATTTCTGGGGAATGTTTGTTTTCAAAACAAAGAATTGGGTTAAAGCTTAGGTATCATATATCAGAACATATTTCAAGCCGAAATTAAGAACACTCAAACCTTCCTTTTAAAGGTCAGATATTATTTATTATTATTATAAAAATGATCTGTGATTTATGAATTTAACTTCTCATAAACCTTCTTTGTAACAGAATATGCAGTCAGAGGCTTAACATTACATTGTTTTCTTTTGACAACGTATCCACGAGACCACTGCAGCTGTTCCTTTACTCACAATAGCAGATTAATTAACACAATCATATGCTGTTGGCTCTTACTCAATGAGTGGGTCTGCAGCGGGATAGATAGGTAAATCCTTTAAATGCGGTGGAGATAAAGCATATACTATGGTAGTTTCGTTAACTAGCCAGTTTTGCTTCTGACTAGCCAGCCCTATCAGGACTGGTTCACAGACCACAGACGTGGTGAGCTTGAATTTCAGTCAGCCACACCTATTTCAGCGCCATAATGCCCAACATTTGCAAGACACAAATATGTAAAAGCAGAAGACCTCTCAGAAATCAGCAGCTTTGGTTAAAATAGCAGTCAGTCTGCCGCCAGCATTTTGAGTCTGCAGTATTTTTTTAAAGTTCAATCATTGCTTTCCTTAAATATCTCCCTTGCTATTACTCACTTTTTTTCTTTTTTCTTTTTTTTAATTTTTTTTTTTTTTTTTTTGCCCATCCCTCAGTGCAGATAGTTCTGGGCAGCCGTCATGACTTTGGTTTCTAAGTACCAGAAGATTTTTCTCTTCTGTATACGTACTAATGAAAATGTGTGTAACTAAACCTCCCCTCCCTGCCCAGCTACCAGTCACGAGTAAGTATTTATTGGCAACTTTAGCTGACATTTTAGTCAACGTCAGACCTTTGTTAGAGAAAATGTAAGGCTTTGCTTTAGAAACAGACATGCCCATGTTAAGAACGAGGTAACCAGGCAGTGGGCTTAATAGAATTTCCTTCAGACTTTTCTCTAATGTCTATTACATATGCAACACTAATTTACTTTTTGTTGTTTTACTTAGCACAGAAATTGAAAATGTGACAAGCTTTGCTGGATTAAAAGGCCCATTTTTTAGAGACACAGACCAAGAGAAACAAGAAAAACAAATCCATAATTTGGAACCTTTTAGAGCATCCAGGTGGTAGAAATTCAAACTCTCACATCACTGGCTACATTTGCGGTAGGACTGAGTTATTTGAAAGCATCCCTGTCCTTCAGAAATAGATCAGAGTTTGGCCACGTTTGGTCATAGAAGTCCTGGATGCTTTGGGAAGAACAATACATTATGGTGGTGAAGTCTCTTAAAGTACTCTTAGTGGTCGTTCCCCAGCACCAGGTCCTGGCTGAGCAGTCCCTCCTGGCTCCACGAAATTCCAGATGCTGTGCATCAGGCAGAAGTGATGTGCTAAACATCTCTGTTATCGGATGAGCTCTGGTTTCCTGTGATTCTCCTCATACCTGTGGAGTTTGCAGCTCTTCCCAGACCCACAGAGGGAACTGCACAGAAAGAAGGCATTAGAGTTGCTCTGTCTACCTCCTCATCCTCACTCTTTCTCCCTATTTAGCTTTGTTGCTAAAATAAAAAACTCTTTAAAAAAAAAAAAAAGGTCTGGTACACTTGGATAATTAGTTGTATACAGAAGCATTGTTTAAAAAAATCTGAATATTTGATTCCGAATTGAGGACAGAATTGGCTTGGAAATCTGCACAAACAGAGGGCAGACAGAGAAGCAGGGACGACTGGTAGATCCCTGGCAGGAGCACTTATGACTGTACCATTAAAGCTAAATGTCAGTGTCCCAACAAATGCACGGTTTGTACCATGGGGCAGCTGTTGTCCCCGGGCGCACTGGCTCCTTGCGAAGTCACAGGCCTCTTTCTCTGCCTTGAAGTTTCATGTGGTGCTTTCTATTTTTCAAGTTGTATTTTGAAGTCTTCGGGGCAAGACTGGAGTGAATCTGCCGTCTGGAGAGTGTGGCAATTGACCTGGTGGCTTCTAAGGGGCAGGCAGTGGTGATGCTTCTGACTCATCCCATGCAGACTCTGGGCTCAGTTTCTAGGCGTGGGATGGCTCCAACTGCCTCTCCACCCTTTCTTCCTTCCATCCTTCCATCTAACCCACCGCACAAGGGCAGGCGTAGCCCAAAGTAAATCCTAGAGCCTTTTTAAGGATCTTCTCTCAGAGCTCAAAGAGACCCCTTCAACAATACCCCACCAAACATGTGGGAATGGGTTTTATGGATGTTTCCTGTGATTACACATTATGGCCAAAAACTGTTCAGCAGGTGAGATTGTGAGTCAGGCCAAAATCCAGAAGACGTTGGTCCTGACTCAGGTTTTTTTTTGGTAGTATTTGGGGCACTGGGTAAACTAGGCAAACTCTTTGTACTTCCTGTATTACTTAATTGAGCTTACTCTTTGCCATGCTTCCTCATAGAAGGAGGTAAGAATCAAGTGAGATCTCGGCTGTATCGTGTAGGTAATGTTGTGTGAGATGCTGAGTGAAGACTTTCTGGCAGTTCAAAGAAGGTAATGAGCTCCAGGAAGAGGAGGAAGTTTCGTCTGCTTGCTGTGTTCCCTACGGTACTTAGCATTCAGTAACGTTTGTTGGGTAAGTGAATGAGCAGACAGTGGTAGGATCCTGGGCTGTACTAGGAAATGAGGATGGAGAAGGGGTCTGGAAGGAAACTAAGCTAGTCTCTGAACAAACAAGTAGGTGCACTGATGTATCCAGTGGAGAGAGAGGCAGTTGTTTATAAAAATCATAGAATCATGATGGGGAGATAAAATGCAAAATACCTTCTTCCACAGGTGGGGCAGAAGGGACCTGCCCAAGGTTGCACAGCCAAGAGGAACTTGGGACCAGCTTCCTGACTCAGTCTCAGACCAGGGTGCTTTTCATGGGGGGGGGGCTCTGATCGAATAAAATCCTCTTGGCTCCGAGGGTCCAGTCAGGGTGGGAGGCAGTTCACTGTTGAGGCAGTGGACGGGGTCATAGTAAGGAAGGAAGCGTGTGTGCTCATGGAAGCAAGACATGAAGCAGAAGAAGTTACAGCTGGAGACTCCCGTTGAGGTGGGGCACAGGGGGGCCCACCTGTGTCAGTGATGGTTTCAGCAGTGGGTAGTGCGCTTTACCTTTGGAAGGGCGGACAAAAGCATCAGGAGTTGCAGTAATAATTTTGTTATTATTGACAAGCCATTGACTGACCACAGCTTCCTTAATGATGCAAGATGCTGTCAGTGCCTGGCACATAGTAGGGACTCAGTAAATATTTGGTGGATGAACTTATTGAGGGCAGGAATGTGCACTTTCCTGAGGCTCCTTGGGATCTAGTTTCCAGGTGTAAGGAGAACCTGGGCTTGGATCACCTTTCCTGCAGTTTCTCCTGCTCCTTGCCCCATACTCTGCACCCATGTGAAGGTCCCTGAGCCATCCTGGGAATATCTTAGCCCCTTTACACCCTCTGTTCCCTCTCTCTCGGATACCCTCTGTTCCCTCTCTCTCGGATGTCCTCTGCCTTCCTGACTTGTAAACTTCTACCCATCTTTTAAGGCTCAGCTGGATTGCCACCTCTTCCGTGAAGCTCTCATTGCCCCATTCCCCACTAGCCTACATGTCATTCCTAGGAATGCCCATGGTTCTTCACAAACATCTCTTTAGGCTCTTAGTGTTTCCTCCTTGAGGTGGGGAAGGGAGACATCTAATGGTCCATATACTGGGCCATAAGCTGCGGTTTGATTAATACCAGCACAGGGAGCTGCACAGAATGGGTGCAAGTGAAACATTTGTTGACTGAATGAACAAAACCCTCACTGCATTGCTCTGGGAACTGCAGGTGTGGGGAAGGCAGCAGGGGCAGTTAGGGGGTCGTAAACAACATTTGGGAGGCAAAAGAGTAGAGATGGGAGCTCAGAGGACACAGTTCCGGGCCCTCTGAATGCGCTAGGTGCTCAAGGTCTCTGTGGATACCCGTGGCAGAGACTGTCCCAGGCTGGCCCCAGAGCAGGTGCTTTCCTTATGGGTGTGCCGGACCACCATGGGAGTGGGGAGCTGTCCTGCCATTATTCTGTGTAACATGATGCTGGTGGAGCCTCCTTCCATATTAGCGTGTGGGTGAGTGAGTTCTGCCCCAAAAGGCACAGCCTCAGCCCCGGAGCAATGAGCCAGGAGCCCTCTGGGGGGAACTCGGCTCAGAGGCTTAAATGCCCTTTCTAAGGGGGGGGGGGATTATTGGTCAAATAGGTAGACATAGTGGCAATCCTCCCCCTCCCATCTCTCTCCTTAAATGCCAGGGAAGGAGCGTCTGCAGGTGCTGACGCACAGGCACTGAGAGACACTGGCAGCCCCAGTGCCCATCGGCTGTGGATGTGCCCCCGGGTGTGTGTATTTAAGAGGCACCGTGAATGGCTTGAGTCATCGATGATGCTCTTGAATGGCAAATTGGTCAGAGTTCCACAATGGTAATGATCACTCTGCCGGTGACCTTTCTAGTGCATTTACATTTTATCACAACATGCATACGCCACCCCTAGGCTTCCCATTGGCTGGGTCATTCCTTATGCACAATAACCCAGCAGGCAGGGGACGCATCCCGCGTGGATGAGAGAGGGGCAGCTTCTGACACATCTCGCTCTATTGTCACATGGTAATCTTTATCACCAAAGGAGACTTTTGAATTAACCCCACGTTTTTTTCCTTTTTTAAAAAAGAGTGAAGGCACTCAAGTGTGACTTTGCATCCCTCATTTTCACGGAGCCATAGATGAAGCCCTGGGCTCAGTGCCCTCCTGCCCTGTGCCTTGTGTGGGGCTTGATTTGGGTGGCCTGAAACAGGAAAGCAAGAGGGTGGTCCGGGACAGGCCACAGGACGCTGAGTTAGGTGGGGCCGTTGTATTTTAAGACACTGCTTTCCAAAAGGAAGCCACTTCAGCGCTGCGTGTGAGAGTGAGTTTGAGGGTGGGGTTGTGGTTACGTGTGTGTGTGTTTGTGTGTGTGTGTGTGTGCATTCCCGTTTGTCATGCAGAAACTCGACACAGGAGATCTAAGCAGGGGTCAGAATCCATGGACACCCCCAGAAGCCTCACTTACTGAATTTACAGCTGTGTCCCCATCAGCTGTATGTAGTCCGTTTGGTGTGTGCCCCCAGTTCTCATTTCCTTGTGTATTTTGAATGACAGAAGAAATTGCATCCCTCTTCGGCTTATAGGAAAACATTAACTGCCGAGGAGAAAGATGAAAGCATAAGAAATAGGAAGTTGAGTGGCTGCCACGTCCCGTGGTCTGGGTCCTTTGGATGAGGTGGGTGCTGGGCTCGCATGTCACAGAGGGGAGCGCGAGGCTCAGGGCGGTCAGGTCCCACAGTGAGACCCCCAGGTCCGCCGCTGCCGGATGCGGGGCACTCTGCTCACTGGGGGTGCGAGCGGAGAGCCGGCCACTCGGGTTCCAGCCTGCTCCATGCCGTTCAGCTGAGTCGTCATTGCTGCTTTCATTGGCGCCTTTAGGTTACAGTGCCAAGAATAAAAATAAGCCTGGCTATTTTCACTCGTAGTTGGTACTTCTTTTTTCTTCTTCTTCTTTTTTTTCTTGAATGCTGTTGAAACAGAATTCTAATTTTTACTTAAAATGTGTAATCTTAATAAATTGCTACATTATTGCATGTTGCTTGATGTATTTAAAGACCACCTCTTTTCCCAGAAGAGCTCATCTCCAATTATATAATCACAATCAATAGAAAAACATGTTTCTATATACAGTATCTGTGCATTTTTTGAGGGCCTGTCTGTTCAGATAAAAGACACATAGCTCTGTGTAAGTACATGGATATATGTGTGGACTGCTAGAAAGTCACAGTGTTTTAATAAGATGGCTTTATATCTTGTCTTCACACATCCAGATCTTAGACTTTACATCAAACTTACTTACACATCATGTGCCTTACACATTTTTAAAGTTTCATGTGATTATCTTAATGTTGCAAAGCAGTCATTTGACTTCTCCAGATATATGTCCTCTGTTAGCTCTCCTTGACTTCAAGCCTGAGAGGAGAAAGGTCTTTGGAGACTCGGATTCTTCTTGGCCTTGGATAACGCACACTCAGCAAGAGCTTGGTGGAAGTCCGTGCCCAGGAGTTGCAGTGGGCAGGAGTGAAGGAAGGGTGGTGGGCAGAGTGAAGATAAGGTAAAGCATCCCTCCTCTGGCTGACCACAGAGGTACCCATGGGTCCAAGTGTGCAGACCCCCTCACCATGGGTCTTCAGAATCCAAAGCCAAGGTGGGATTCCTTCTAGAAGTACTCCCAAGCCCACATTTTGGGGCCAGCTGATTTTACCCAAGCAGCTAATGTCATGGACCAAATGTTTGGGTCCCCTCAGGTTTCATATGTTGCAGTCTAATCTCCAGTATGATGGTATTTGGAGGTGGGGCCTTTGGGAGGTAATTAGGTTGTGAGGGTGGCATCCTCATGAATGGGATTAGTGCCCTTTTAAGAAGCCAGAAATCTAGCTTTCTCCTTTTCCACCACTTGAAGATACAAGAAGGCAGCCCTCTGCAAGCCAAGAAGTAGGCTCTCACCAGAACCTGACTGTGCTGGCGCCCTGATCTTGGACTTCCAGGCTTCAGAACTGTGAGAAATAAATTTCTGTTGTTGATAAGCCACCCAGTTTATGGTATTTTGTTATAGCATCCCCAGCTAAGACAGCTAATGTTTCTCTACAGAGTTTCATAGATTATTTAAAATCATTTCCCTTGGTGCAGATGTTTTCTTGGGGTGAACTCAAATTCCAGTTAATATCACAGCCTCAGGAAAGGCTGCTCCTTGTAGGCCTGGTAATGGCTCTAACAACACAAGTCTTCCCCTGCTCTGAGAATCTCAGCGAGATACAGAAACAGTGGGATGGGTCTCAGAGGGATGGCACGGGCCTTGGGTTCTGATCCCAGCAGTGCCACCACCTTACTGTGGGCCTGTCTCACTCAGACCCTTGGTTCTTCCACCTGCACAATGGGAGTGTTCCCAGCTGTGCTCTGAGCTCCCCCGGCTTTGAACTTTATTGCCCCTCCTCTTGGCGATTCGGGCTCTATTCAGGATGTGTCACCAAAGGTTCAGCCTTTCGCCCTGGGTTACGTCTCAGATGCAAAAAGTGGGTATTAGGGGCAGATTATTTACTTTATGAAAAGTTTCCCACCCTCCCTCCTACGTTACTCAAGGGATTATCCATTGAATACTAATAACAACAACAGCCACTATTCATATTTCCTGAAAGCTTAATACGTGCCAGATAGCGTGCCAAGCCCTATGGGTGTTTTGTCTCATGTGCTCCACAAAGCTTCCCTAATGGTAAGCATCACTGTTGTCACTCCCAGTTCATGGGAAAGGAAGCTGAGGCTTCAAGAAGTTAAAAGTTAAAAGCTAACGGCAGCCACTCGATTCAACCTGGGATTATCTGACATCAGGCTCTTAACCAGTGTGCACACCGCACAGAGCGTTGTAGTGTTTTTGCTCCTGGGTCCCTCCTTCCTGTCTTTGCTGGCACTGTGGGTTGCATTTCACTTTTTTATGTGTTGGTTTACCCTGTCATACTTAAACCCTTCTCATGGACCTGGACCCTGTCTCCTCTATCATCTGAGAAATCAGGAGCTCATTTTATAAAAGTAAAGTGTTTGAAGAGCCTGCTTCTTGAGGACCAGTCAATACTGAGGATAACGTACCCCTAAAACACTTGTGTAAGTCAGTGGGAAAATAGAATTTGATTCACAATAATTCTGTGTCTTGTGCAGACCTTCTGAGGATCCCCCCCAGTGACATCTTATTTGGTTTCAGATCCTTCAGGGAAGTCATTTGTACACTGGGATCACAGAGGTGTGGGTCCAGGGGAGATACCTTGAGACTGCTGAGGGTTTGGGGGAAAGTGAAGTCTAGAAGGGTTGAATTTATTCAGTAACTAGACAATAATATTTCAGCTCCAGTTGACATCTCCAGATCTTTGCCTGAAGGACCTGGCCAAATGCCTTGGTTGTTATATACACTGCAGGGAGAAGAGAGCCACTTCCCTTGAATCATATGCAGGTGAAGGTTGGCTAGTTTCAGTGGGAGGCTAAATGAGAAGAGGCTGCAAGTTAAATTCCAACACAGAGAGCCAGCTCCTGGTGGTGGGTGGGTCTGCATCCTTTGGAACAAGGGCAGGGCCGGTGCAAATACAGGTGGGAAGGGTTTTCTTTAGCTAGCACCAGGGAGAGTAGAGTAGATACCCTTAAACTTGGGGTAAGGGTGGTCAAGGGTTGAGGTCCCCCATGGGAGATGGTGCATGGTAAGAGAGATCAAACTGTGAACAGCCAGGCCAAGTCCACCGAAGGGGGAGAGGGCAAACTTGGCTGAACCTTCTCTGGAGAGCAGCCAGGAGGTCTCATGGGAGAGGCTCCTCATCACATCATAGTTAGCTGACAAGGACCCAGGTCTTCTCAAGATATTTTATGTTCTTAGGAAAAAGGACAGGATGTGAAATGTACCTATTGCCCCTAAAGCAGACAGAGAGGGTGTAGGCCGAACAGCAGAATTCTGTATCTATGGGTATCACGCAGCAAAGGAGTAAGAGACATTGGTGTAAAATCCCTGGGGTGAGTGAATGAGTTTAGGGACTTGGAACACTCTTTTTTTTTTTTTTTTTTAATTAGACTTCTAACTCACTCTTTAGGCCAAGAAGAAAATGTAAGTATTTTTGTAATTGTGGAGGAGGGGATGCCCTTGCTAATCATAACATCAGAGCCAGAAACTCTGAGAGTAAAGGTTTGCAGATTTTACCACTTCTTCACTTAGCATAGTACTGGCAAATTATAGTACTCAATAAATATTAGTTGAATGAATTTAACTGAATAAAAATTAAATACTTCTAAGCAGTGTGCATGCCCACGCGTGCATGTGCATGCACAGACACACATACACAAATATCTCTCAGACCATAAAGTGCAAAAGACGACATGTGAAAAAATATTTGCTACCTATGTGATAGACAGAGGGTTAATATTCCTGGTACAAACCAAAAAGCTCTTGCAAATCAATATGGAAAAGACAAATCCTCCAATAGAAAAGTGGTCAAAGGACATGAGCAGGCAATTCAGAGAAGAAGACATACAAATGGTCAATAATCAAAGAACAGTAAAGGAAATCTTTGCAGCCATTAAATATGTGAGCCTGACCTGTATTTACTGACTTGGAAAGATGCCCACGACATATTGTTGAATGAAAAGTGGGCTACAAAACAGCAGGTAGACTATGATTCCATTTATGGAAAATTATGAGAGTATCTTCATCCACATCCTTTGTGCAAATAATAGAAATGTTCTCAAAGTTGCTTTAGCAAAAAAGGAGAATTTGAGGAATACAGGTGCCCCTCATCATCCCCTTGCCAGGTCGGCAGAGCATGGCCTCACCATGTGTGGACTGGGGTCAGGTACCTGTGGGCATCAGTGGGCAGAGAGACGGCCACTTTCCCATCCTCCACTCCCTGGGCCAAAGGATCCCATACCTCTCATCTCCCTGTTTTTTGGCTTCTCTTTCTTTCTCTGCAGGCCAACTGGGCAGTGAGATTGAGGATAATTTGTATTAATGTAAAAATATATTTCTGTGTCAGGATTTTTTTTTGGTAATGAACACATTATTTTTAAATTTAGGAAAAAGTCTATTTTTTAATTTTTAAAGCTAAAAGAAAATCCAGTTAGGGAATTTGACTGATAAGGATATTCTTTAATATTAATTTAATATTCTTTGTGTAGAGGGAGTTCCTACAAATCAATAACAAAGATAATACCCCAACCAAAAGAAAAAAAATGCCCACCTAAGAGCCCTGACTTAGTGTTTACTATGTGTCAGGAAGTGAACAAAACATTCTACAAGCGTTGCCTCTCCACAGCTTTATAAGGTAGATACTGTCTCTTCCCTCCCCTCCTCTTTTCTTCCAGCAAATATCCACTGAATATCTGCATTCTGGCAGTTGTGTTCTAGGCTCCCAGATACGGATGCTGCCTTCACAGAGATTACATCTCTATTGTTATTTCCACTTTGCCGCTGAGGCTGAGACTTAAAGAAGTCCTAACCAGTGTGCTGTTTCTAACGAGGATGTTACAGAATCCTCAAAGTTAGGAACCTGCGGGTCCCAGAAGAAGAAAACAAATGGCCAATAAATGTATGAAAATATTTTAACCTGATTAGCAATCAAAGAAAACAATTAAAAATAGTTTTGGTTTATATATTTATGCATTTGCTCCTCAGACTGTCAAAGATTTATGAGACTGGTAACAATGAGTATTTTCTGTAGGGTTGGGAGAAATCACTCTTTAGTCTGCCAGTAGGTGTTTATATTTACACAAAGTTTCTAGAGAATAATTAAGCAAACATGTCAAAGCCCCCCAAATAAATGTCTACTCATTGTCTTAGTCATTCTTCTTTTATGAAATTACTAATATATATCAGCAAAGATTAAGCTATCTATCTATCCATCTAATCTCAGATATCAGATAATCAAAGATGTTTGACCAAGTATATTTATTGCAGCTCAGTTTATAATGGTCAAATTTTGGAAACAATTTAAATGCACTTCAAAAAGGAATTGGCTAAGGAAACTATGATTCTCTTACTATGGAATCCTGTACAGTTGTTGAAAATGATAGCATAGGTTTGTATTTTTGACTTGCAAAGATATTTATAATATGTTATGAAGTGACAAAAGCAGATTACAAAGCCAATTTGTATAATATGATCTTCTGTGGGATTTTTTTTGGTAAAAATGAAAATATATTTAAATATGCATTTTTTCATACAAAATTCTGAAAGGATGTAAAACAAAACATTAAGAATGATTGTCTCAGGGTCTAGCACTAAGACTGACATTTCCCTTCCTTACATATATCTTTGGTTTATAAACTTTTGCAATTATCGTGTATTAGTTTTATGATCAGGTAAAACCAAAGCCAAACAAGGAAGCTACTCCTGTTGTAGGTAAACCCGTTGTGGATAATCCTTGGCCAGCCCTGAGGACCAGCCCCGAGGGAAGGGCCCACCTCTGCCGCTTTGGTCTGTGGTGCTGGGCCCTGCCTCTCCCCGACCTCAGACCAGATGCCTCACAAGGCAGGTCTCTCTCCAGTGGGAACCTCCCCTCACAGCACAACTGGGGGCCGGAGAACTCTGCTGAAGAACCAAACATGAACGTGAACCTGGGGAAGGCCGCCGCGGCAAAGGGTTTGTTGCCTGTGGCCCTGCTAGTTAAGTAGTCTCAGAGGTGTTTTTTCAAGAATCAGGATTGAAGGAGACACGCATCATTTGAAGGGAACTAGAGAGGCAACTTCCGGGACATTGGGAGGGAAAAGGCATCAAGCAGGGGAGGGGAAGCGACCTCACGGGGGTGGAGGGCACAGCTTCTAGGCCAGGCTTTTCTTCCGCTTATGGAGAGCAAACAAGGTAAATATAACACAGTATCTTACAAAACATAAAGATAAAACAAAGTGAAATAATTAATGGAAAGAAAATTGACAAATAAAAATAGATTAAAAAATTGAGAACAATTTAAAAGTTGGAGTAGGGAAAGTTGAGAAAGATACTATGAAAAATAACAGGATTTAAAATAACTAGTTAGTAAGACAATAGACATTTTTAAAAACAAAATACCCAACTTAGAATAAAGAGGGCCAGAATCTACAGATTTAAAAGAGGTAAAACTTGACACAGCTAAAGTTTTAAAGTGTAAAGAACGGTGACAAAGGATTTAAGAAAACATATTTAAAAGGTACTACAAAGAGAAATAAAAGATTAGAAAGAGGAAGGTTGAAAGATTAATAGAGAATAAAACAAAGGAGAAACCATCTAAGCACCTTAAGTCAGAGGAAGGTAAAATTATACCAAATATGAATACTTAAGGCTAAAGTGTTATGACTATTTTTACCCAGTAGGTGAAAATAGCAAGAGAAAAACAGGCAGATAGCCCAAGTGTTTGAAGGGGTTGTCTGCTTTATGATCCCAGAATAGCTTGCTTTTCCCCTTTGTAGATATTGATCACTGCCCCATTTAGTTATCTGGGTAATTTTTGGATTAATGTCTTTATTCATCCATGAGACTGCAAGATCCACGAGGGCAGGAGCTCTGTCTGTTTTGCTTTCCAGCACCTTCTTAGCCCCTGGAGGGTGAGAAATGGTACATACTTCCTGATTAGATGAGTGAAAGGGTGAAGCCTCTCCTATAGCTTGTCCTCGGGGAAGAGGGCCTACAGCACTGCACCCCAACCTTCTGGACAGGGAAGTGCCCAGCAAAGGGGCCGGCCTTCAGCTCCGCCTGCAAACTGAACCCTCCCAGGGCTACAGACCTAGCCAAGCCCCAGGTGATTGCTGGCCCCAGAGCCCTTTGCTCGCCATTCACTGACCACCCAGGGAAGTCCAGGGTATTAGGTATGGCCCCCAGCCTCCAGAAGCTTGTGGTGAGAAGGTGCACCACGCAGAAAGCCACACTCTGGGCGTGGAGTGGCACCCTCGGACTGCAATTGCAGACCCCCGGCTGGCCTGGGAAGCTTCTGGAAGGGAGGCCCATCACAGCTGTGGCTGTGAGGATGGG